>NC_056733.1:1692879784-1692937284 GCF_019279795.1 Protopterus annectens
TGGGGTAGAAGAAAGGGCTGTTAGTTCAGTTGGAAGAGTGTTCCAAGAGTTACCAATAGAGTTTGAGAGCAAGCTATCTCCAGATGTGTTGTTGGATTTTAGGGTAGCTACTAGTACCTTATTAGCTGATCGAAGGGTTGTTAGATTTGTATATGGGCAGATAAGGGTAGAGAGTATGGGTGTATCTGTGGGATGGTGTAAGATCTTGTGAATAGTAGTAAGTTGCTGGAAAAGAATCTGGCTTTGTAATCCAGCCATCCTAGCAATTTAAGATTTTGGCAGTGGTGGGTTTGAAAAGGGGCACCAGTGGCAAATCTAGTTATGTTATTATAGGATGTTTCCAACTTATTAAGATTATTTTTGGATAAGCTGGTATAGATTGGGGATGCATAGAGAAGGGTGGAGATTAAGTGAGTTTGGGCAATAGCATTCCTAGCTAGAAGTGTGAGATAGAGTTTAAGTCTGTAGAGGAAACCAAGTCTTTTATTAACTGATTTAATGGTTAGGTTGATATGTGTGTCGAAGTTTAGATTATGATCAATTGTTACACCTAAAAGTTTGGTGGTTGTGTCCGGAGTTATTACAGTACCATTATTAGATGTAATTGTGAAGTTGATAGTAGGAGACTTCTGAGTGAGGCAGAATAGTACCAATTTAGTTTTTTTGGGGTTAAGGAGGAGACAGCGTTGATGGAACCAGTTTTCAGCTAAGGTAAATACTGCTTGGGTACTCGAATGAAGTCCAGCAGGTGAGGAGGCTGAACATATTAATGTTGAGTCGTCGGCATATTGTATGCAGGTGGTTTGCGGAAGGGAGATTTTCAGATCATTTATGAAAATAGTGAAGAGGAGGGGTCCCAGAATAGAGCCTTATGGGATTCCAAGAGTTACAGAGAGAAGAGTAGATAGTTTATTTTCCCAGAGGACTGCTTGTTGTCTATTTCCTAGATATGACTTGAACCAATTAACTGTATGGGTATCTAGTGAAAGTGATTTGAGTGAGTTTAACAGTAATTGATGATTAACCATATCTAATGCTTTTGAGAGGTTAATAAAGACGGCTGAGGACAGTAAGCTGTTGTTATGATTTTTATTAATGCAATCAGAAAAGGATAGTAGAGCAGTTGTAGTACTATGGAAAGGCCTAAAACCATGCTGGCAGTCAACTAGCAGGTGGTTTTGGAGGAGATGGTCAAGTAGCTGATGGTAAATACATCGCTCCATAATTTTTGCTAAGGGGGAAAGTAGGCTATGGGGGTGGAAATTTGAGAGTTCATTTGAGTTCCCACCCTTATGCAGTGGGATAATATATAAGACTTTCCAGAGGGATGGAATGGAACTTTCTGTAATGGTTCTGTTAATTAAGATGGAAACAGGGTAGGCAAGCACTCCAGCTGCCATTTGAAGGTATTCATCTGGGAGGAGGTCAGCTGATGGAGTGCAAGGTTTAAGCTTAAGAAGTAGGGAGTGTATGAGAGATGCTGGGACAGGCTGCAGTTCTAATACTTGGGGTAGGGTGGTTGGCAAGGATGAGTCAGTGGTTGGCATGGATGAGTCAGGTGGTAACAGGTGGTAAGGTATTTGCTTAAGATTGAACAGTTTCTGAAAAAAAATTGTTAAAAACATCAGCAATTTGGTTGGGAGAATTATGAGTCGAATTAGAGGTGGTAGGTGTTTTGGCTTGTCCAGGATGGAGTAATTTATTTAATCCTGACCACAATTTTTGTGGGTTTAGATATTGAGTTTGTTGGAATTTAAGGTAATATTTTTTTTTTTTTTTTATCGAGGAATATTGATTTTTTAGTGGCATTCCTGAGCTGTCTAAAGTTTAAATTATCAATAGGGTATTTGGTACTTCTCCATATATTCCAGATTTTATTTCTCAGTCTCATTTTTTGCCTTGTCTCATTTGACAGCAAGGGAGCAGATTTGTTCCTAATTTTAATAGTACAAGAGGGGGCATGGTGCTCAAGGATTTTTAGGAATGTATTGTTAAAAAAAGAGACTGCGTCACTGTGAGGCAGATATTTTAGGGGTAACCAATTGCAGGCTTTTAGCTCTGCTTGAAAGTTACCTAGGTTCAGGTTCTTTTTGTTCCAGGTGGTTATAAAGTTTAGTCGAGTGGGAATGGTGATCTTTTGCCTAGTTATAAAGGTAAGAGAGTGGTCACTAATATCATCAGAAGTATGCCTATTTTGTAAGATTGGGGGTTATTGTTGACTAGTATCCAGTCTATGGTAATTTGTTTGTTGCTGGGTTTATGGGTTCTGGTAGGGTCGGTGATAGTTTGATAGAAACCATAGAGATTAATATGAGATATAGGGTTGTCAGAAGTACAACAGTTCCAGTCAATATTAAAATCTCCAGGGAGAATAGTTTCTTGTGGGAATGATGCGGAAAGCTAGTTAAGGATATTTTTGAGAGTACTTCTGTTGTTGCCTGGGGGGGGGGGTGTAAGAGCAAATGATGTATATACATTTATTAGCATTAATTTGGAGCTTTGGTATTACGATTTCAGCATTGCTAGGTGAGGTTGAGTGTTTAGTGAGGTTACCTGTAGCTCAGATTTAAACAATATCGCTACCCCCACCCTTTTTGTTAGGACAGTCAATCCTAAGGATGCCATAATGTGGAGGGATGATATCATTGTCTTTAGTAACTGGTTTAAGCCGGGTTTCTGTGAGACATAGGATGTCAAAGGAATGTAAGTCTAGTAGGGCATGAAGTTGGGTAATTTTGTTATTTAAACTACGAATATTGAGGTGGGCAATGAGAAGAGAGTTTGAGGAAGAAGAGGGGATATGGGAAATAGAGGTGAAGGAAGAATGGGAGTCAAGGAAGGTATTACCAGGCCCTGGGTCTGGGAGAATGTCGCTGTGTAGTAGTAGGTACTAAGGATTGTGTGGAAGTTTTGCTAGTTTACATAAAATAGGGTATATTTTTCTGGTTTGGAAATGCTTAATATGGTTTAATCTGTGAAAATGTGGGAGAAGGTAGGCTGATGAGGATGTAATGTTACTGTGAGTTTGTGAGGCTGATAGAAAGGGGAAGTTTGTTTAAAGGAGTGTTGAAATTGAAAGGAGCTTAGGAATTCATAGCCTGAGATAGAAGTAGAGTGGAAAGAATTATGGGCAAGAGGAGGAAATTAGAGAGTTTTAGTAAGCCAGGGGTTGACATAATGAGAGAATGTGGGAATGTAAGTAATGAGAAAATAAGGGGTTATAGAAGGGCAGATATGAGGTGGGTTTGTTTAATGAGGAAAGTATAGATAGTGGAAGGTGTGAGTAAATTATTAACAGATGGTTGAGTATGTAACGAGATATGTCAAGCTATTAGTTGATGTGGGGTTGGGGTGTGGCTTCTAGCAGTATAAGGATAGGTGCCCTGGGCGTGGGTGGGAATTGGGGGTAGGGCAGGGGAGCGGAGTGAGCATGCAGGGTGAATGGAGTAGGCAAGAGCAGTAGGGTAAGTTCAGCCAGAAGACAATCAGCTGTCTTTCGTGTTTGGCGTAATACAGAAGTATCTAAATTGAAAACTGGGGAGCAGGGTATATAAGCTTATCAGATATGTGTAGATGATTTAGTAAAGTGAGAGTGAGGTTCTCATGTGCAAAGAGGGGATTGGAATTGTACTGAAATGCCAAAGAATGGGTGAAGGACCTGAGGGATAATTAGTTTTAATGTTAGAATATAGTGCAGGTAAAGACTGCCACCTAGTTGTCAGGGGAGTAATAGCAGCTGGGGGGGGTAGGCAAGAAGCTATTCCAAAGGGATAAGATATAAGATGAAGGGACAAAAGGGTGGAGGGTGGAAGTGGCTTTGGGTCTGCGGTAGGATACTAAATCTCACACCGGAGGGTTAACAAGCAGTTATAGGCACTAGAGAAAGGTAGAAAAAGGTATTTTGCAACATACAAGTACAAAAACTTTAGAAGTACAAGCTTTATGAAGCCAGGCAAGGAGTGAGCTTCAGGGGCATCTTCAGGTTAGCAGGAGGTTATTCTTTAACTTTGCAGCAAGGAGGGAAACACTCAGATGCACTTAAATTTACAAAAACTTTAGGAGTATGATGGTGCCTTTCTACATCAGGCTTTTTGATACCTCTGTAATTAAGTAGAAGTGGGTGGGGAGGTGTGCAGGTTCAAGGTGGGGGAAGGGATAGACACAAAGTAATGCAAGGCTGACAGTCCAAAAAACTGGACTAAGCCAGCTGCTAAAAAGAAAACAGGAAAAGTGGTCATCTA
The DNA here is from genome assembly GCF_019279795.1 of Protopterus annectens. NCBI lineage: Eukaryota > Metazoa > Chordata > Ceratodontiformes > Protopteridae > Protopterus > Protopterus annectens. Next base: position 1,692,884,026 of record NC_056733.1, read on the forward strand.
CATGTTCAATAACATGTTTATATAATGCACTCCTATTTCATTTGCAGTTAATATCGCTAAGATGTATAGATATCCTATGCTTAAAGGGTAGAGATATTTGCCCCACATAAAAAGCACAACATTGGAAGACAGCCATGTAAACAATCCAATCAGTTTCACATGTAATATGATGCCTAATGTCATATACCTTGAGGTCAGGAACAAAATTGGTAGTAGGAAATTATGTGGTCCCACCTTTTGTAGTAAGTGTGTGTATTGTAAAGTAGTTCTGTCAACACCCCTTTAAGCATAGGATGCAATACTGCACTGATGATGCCAGAGGGCAAACTGGTTTGCTGCTATAGCCTTGAGCTGTGAGCTGTTAGCTGTTGTGTGCCATTTACTTTATTGTGCTGAACTGAAGCAAAGAAGTAAAGAAGCATTTTTCTGCATTTTTTATGGTGGATTTATTTCTTGCACCATATACTTAGCAATTCTGGTTCCACAGAGCACTGCTTGGAGTGTTGTGCTGGATTTTGTGGGTCTTAACAGTTTGTTTGGAATGCATAGCTCTAGTCTGTATCTGTGCACCTGCTTTTTCATGGTTGTTGAGCATTTAGAGTGCTGCCCCATATTCTTTGACCTTGTGGCTTTATTATATTGTGTGCAAGAGCATGGCCAGAGCTAACAACTTGTGTTCATTTGTCTCTAATTTGGCTGGAGATAGGGATGATTTTTGGACTTTTTAGATGATGGCGAAGTATCACACTTGAGTGGGACTTTTAATTCTACTACAACTATGGCAGGTGAATTTAAAAGCCTGTCAGAAGTCAGTAAGAAGGTAAGAGCTAATGTTTGGCATATAACACTCTTATGGGCTTATATTAATGCAGAGACTGACCACATGGCTTAAGGGTGTATACTGAGCCTGGAGTAGGGAAAGACAGACTGCAGGATTCACGAAGGCTTGCACGGAGTCTAAGAGTAGTGTAAGACTCCATGCAGCCTTCGCGATCCAGGAACAGTCCTAAAGTCCGTGTAAAAGACCAGCTAAAACGTCTCTTACATGGAGTCGGCGTGGATATGCTAATCACCTCACTTGCAGCCGAAAGGCATGCAAATGAGGTAGATTAGCGATCTACAAAGCCCAAAGCAGCCCGTGTAAGAGCCGTTTTAGCTGCAGAAATGTACTCAGTTGACAACTGAGTAAGTTTCTGCAAAAATCACAATGGAGCCATGTCAGCTCCAAATAAAGGGTGCATATGTGTCAGGCAGCATGCCAATGGCCAAATATGTGGCCATTGGCAAGGTACCCCGATGCAAATATGAAAAATAATGATTTTTTTTTTCGGCGATCGCCGATGTTTAAACGCAGCGCAGCCCCGCGCAAAAGGGCTGCGCTGTATAAAACATAAAAATGAAGGTTATAAACCCACAAATGTGGGTTTTATGCAATACATGGATTTACAATACAGGGACCAGCAGACCAAAAACAACATGGCCACCGTTTAGTGGTTGCTAAGGGGGGAAGTTAAGTCTAAGATATGTAACTAAGCATTAGTAGGCAATCTTATGTAAATGAGTGTTAGGATACTGAATTCCACTGTCACATAGAAAATGAGCACATTCTGAGTAGTGTAAGAGATACATAAGGGGGGGGGAATAGAGTAGGAGATAGGTGACATCACAAGGGGGAATGGTAGAAAGAAATGCAGTTCATTGGAGGTCAGTGTTACATGACAGATGAGAGACACATATCATGGAAAGAGGAGTGCCACAAGATGAGCATGGGAAAGTCAAGAAATGGAAGGTGTACACTGTTGCTTACACCAAAGTTTCTTGCTGGGTGTGCATGTGCACGTGTGTGCACCATGAGGCATGAGTAGGGCAGTGTGCGCACGTGTAAGGCAGACTGGGCATGTGGGAGCGTGTTGGCAGACTTCTAAGACTGTTTGTGCTGGTGTGCGTGCGTTTTAACCCGAATAAGCAGATTCTGAACCATGTAAGCATGTGTGGCCGTGTGTAAGCCACTGTGAGCATGTTTCTGCTGGTATGCACGTTGCTCCCCCTGAGGAAACAGAAAGGAAAAAGGAAGCAACAGAATTAGTAGGAAGCTAGCATGGAATACTGCTGGAGCTAGCAGGTGAAAACAATTAGAAGCAGGCAATTACACAGGCAGAATAGTAGCTCAGCCAAGCACTTAAAACTCTGCAAACAGCAGTGCAAGATGTTTCTCTCAAGAGACACTGCAAGACAGGAGTAAGCTATTAGAAGTGAAAACTGAAAAAGCTGAACTCAGAGCAGAAATGCTAGGGGCTGCCATAGCTGTCATAAGGAGACATAGGTGACTTGCTGAGGGTGGTGACAATGCAGATGGTGCCAGACTACCCACAGTGAGGAGACGGAGAAAGGTGTACAGGCCCAGGGTCACCTACCACGGGTTACATGAGCTGGAGATAGTAGAGCCCTATAGAGTGGACAGAGACCTCCTGCAGCAAATTGTCGAGCTGTGCAGGCCACGCCTCACACACAGAACCAACAGAGGGGAACCCATCCCAGTGGAAACCAAGGTATGTGTTGGCCTAAGAATACTAGCAACAGGTACCTTCCAGAGACCAACTGGTGATATGATGGGGATATCACAGGCATCAGCCTCCAGGGTACTGCACCAGTTCCTGGATGCCATGTCAGTGATCATGTATATTTCCCCAATGCCCGTGAGGTATTGGCCAGCAATATGCGTCTCTTCCAGCAAATAGCGGAATACCCTGAGGTAGTGGGTGCAATAGACTGCACGCACTTACGCATCAAAGCACCAGCCGGTGAGGGGGGTAGGGTCTACATTAACCGCAAGGGCTTCTCCTCCATCAACTGCCAGGTCATGTGTGATGCTCAGGGCATAATAATGAATGTGTGTGCTGGCTGCCCTGGGAGCTACCATGATTCCCATATCTGGCATTTGACGCAGCTGTACCAGACATTTGCCAATGGGGACATCCCACATGGACACCTAGTGGGGGATGCAGGTTATGCACTGGAGCTGTGGCTGATGACACCCATCAGAAACGCACACACACCTGAACAGGAACTCCATAATGAGGCACACGTACAAACACGTAATGTAATAGAGCATGTGTTTGGGCTGCTCAAGTCACGTTCTGGTGTCTGGACACATCTGGTAGAGCCTTGCAGTACTCACCAACTACATGTACCCAAATTGTCATGGTATGTGCTATGATACATAATATGATCTTGTGAAAACAGCTGCAGCAGGACCGGCATAGGGCCGGGCCAAACAGCCCCCCACCATTGCCAAGGCCATCACAGGCAGAGCGTGACTCGGAGGAGGAACAACCTGAGCCTGCCCCAGTAGGCAGAAGTAGGCATGCCCAGTATGCCCTGGCCTTGGCAAAGAGGCAACGCATAGCACATACACTGGCTCAGTAGGAACCCTGGGAATGATACCCCTCTCTGACTCACTCATATAATAACAGGGATGCCTAAAATGACATAACCTGCTCTCAAACATGTACAGGGAGTGTAGTATGTGCATCCGACAGAGGTAGCCCTGCAGCACCACCTGAGGCATGAATGCCATGTGTTAAGCAATGGAACACCATGTAGTATATGCACACTTGAGGACCCTGACTAACATCCTAACCTCACCAAGCATGATGCCACAATATGACAATGAGATGATCAATTGCAATAATTGGCTGAAGTATTGCAGTTCGTCAAAGGGGATCCAATGTGTGCCAGCCTGGGATGACATGCTGAGCATGACATGAAGCTCCACCTGCTAGGACTGGCGTGCACCTATCAGTGCAGGCCGTATGGATACTGGCAAAGGCTGTTGTTACCCACAGCGTGCTCTGAATAGGTAAGGCTCAAAACACAAACCCACCTCCATAGGTATCACAAGGGATAAGAACCTAGATGTAATGCTACCCAATGCCAGAAGTCTAAACAGCAAGATGTATGCAGTCTAAACTCACCCAGTATGGAGAATGTTGATATCTGTGCTGTAACAGAAAACTGGGTCAAGGCTCACAACAGCACCCTAACACTACCAGGTTACACCTCATACTGTGCTGTACAGCCTCAAAACAAGGAACAAGCTACAAAAGGAGGGTGACTAGCAATAATTGTCAAGGATAACCACACCCCCATGTTGGTACCACAACAAGAAGCAGCATGGACTATCCATGGTCAAGTAACAGTGGCTAAAACTGCCTCCCAGTTTATAGCCTGCTACAGACTACTGTCCCAACACCAGGAACTGCACCTGGCCTATGTTAGATTTTTTTGAATATATCAAGTCCTCCAAACCACATTATATTGGGTGACTGAAAATACCCACACATAGACTGGGAGCACTATACTAGCTCCAACACTGTAGGGCAAAAGTTCCTAAAATCCATAAACCAAAATGCCCAGGAACAACGTACCGCTCCCACAAGAGGGGTAAGCATACTGGATGTGATAATCAGCAACATGCGTACTGGATGGCAAGATGAGAAGTGTATCCCTCACTGGTAAGACCAGACCATAGAGTAATCACACTGGATATACACATCCTGACCACAGTCCCTGGCCAGAAAACCACAGTGAAAAACATCTGTAAAGCAAAAGTTGCACTCCTCCAAACTGATGTGGAATCCATTAAAGGCCCTGTGCAGGTGCAAAATATGGGCCACACCTCAGAACCTGTTATACAGGCATTCTGTGAACACTGCCAGGAATGCTTGGATTATGCAATCCTAAATTAAAACAAAACACAATGCCATACACGCAGGCATCTGGCATGGTGGACTCAAGCCATTACCAAACCATGCAAGAGAATGAGGAAGCTACTACATGATAGAGCAAACATAAAAAGGGAAGTAATCACTGATCAGTAGTATGGCAATAAAATATGTCCACACATACAATCCACTAAGGCCAGCTACAACAAGTTGAATCTGTGAATCTTGAGGCAATCTTACACCTGCCCCAAGTACACAGACAACCCTCAACTCCCCCCAAGAAATACAAATATATGTGAGAGATGCAACCATTTATCCAAACTGGAGGCTGAGCTCCCTCAACTCAGTACTTCCAAAACAAGTCAGGAGGAGAAGGTAACCACACACACCACAAACCCAGTCCCACATAGACCTATCACAACTGCAAACCAAAGACATAAACACAGAAAAACATTCCTGCAGGCCTGAATTACAAACACACCACACCAACAGAGGCCTCCAAAGCAGACACCCAATCAAACAACCTCCAAACATAGCACATGCAACACATAGTACAAATGTGGTGTGCCAAACAGTCACAGGCCAGAAGGAGAAACAACATCCCTGATACAGTTGTAATAGGTGACTCCATAGTGAGACACACTGCTGTCCCGCTCACCAGACTGAACAAGGGAAAGGTACAGTAAGCTGCCTGTAGGCTGCTACAATACGACACATAACACAAGTATGCAGGTCACCCCAAAGCAAGTAGAAATATGATGCAGTCATAGTCCATGCTGGTGTGAATGACCTGAGATGTACCTTCCTGGACTACATGAAAAGAGACATAGATGAGCTCTCCGATTATGTAGTCCAGGCTGTTCTGACACTGACCGTTTGCAGCATCCTACCCTCACCAAGAATGATACCACAGTACAAACACAGAATGATCAGCTTTAACAAGTGGCATAATTACTGGTGTCATTCCAAGGGGATCCAATGTCTGTCTGCTTGGGATGTCATGCTTGACAAGCCACGCTACTGTTCCAGGGATGGCTTGCACCTGTTACCCCTGGGCGTCTGGATATTGGATAAGGCTTTTGCCACCTCCATAGAGCCATTCGTAGGCAAGGCTGAAAAGACTAACCCATCACCCTAGAAAACATAAGTGGAAAGAAACATAAGGGTAATGCTGACCAATGCCAGACGTGTAAACCTCAATATGCATGCTCCCAAGGCCCTCCCCAGTATGGAGAACATTGATGTCTGTGCAGTGACAGAAACCTGCTGCAAGCCTCCTAACAGCACACCAGCACTACCAGGTTATACCACATATCATGCGTTATGGCCCCAAAAACCTGGACCAAAACATAAAAGAAGGGTGAGTATCCATATTCAGCACAGACACCCATACGTCCAGATAACTAACAATGCACAAAGCATTGGAGTCCACCCATGTGCAACTAACCATAGGCAAGACTGCTGTACAGTCTGTAGCATGCTACAGACCACACTCTTGCACACAGGAACCCCACCCAGCCGTCCTGAAGACACTGGACAGTATGAATGTCCCACCAAATACCAAACAAGGTACTCACAAATTACCACACAGGTGGTAAACCATTATGTATGGAAGGAGTAATCAGGGACCTAGGGACACAAGTAGACAGTAACCTGTTATGTGACACTCACATTGCCAATGTGGCTAGGAAGACTGTCTATATTGGACACCGTATCATGAAAGGATTCACATCTACGTCAACAGAGGTCATTGTGCCCCTATACTGTTCTCTTATCAGACCCATAATCTAGTACAATGCCTCATTTGGGATGTACCTTACCTGACACCTGCAGCAGTTAGAAAGACCTCAAAGGTACCTCACCAAGAGGACAAAGGGTCTCAAATATATGTCATATGCTGCCTGGCTGTAGACACGCCAGCTGAATGCAGTCACATACTGCCTACACAGAGGCATTGTATGTCTGTTGTACAAGGCCATGTCCAACACAGGAGTAATGGACATGCTCCACCCCAGGAAACTCAAAGCCATTGGAGCTGTGAGAGTGAGAGATGTCAACCTCAACACATAATGAAATAGGATGTGCTGGAGGGACAGATACATAACCCATAGGCTCCCCACACCCTGGAACAGAATCCCACTCCATGTTAGGCAGAGCCCCTCACTGACACTCTTCAACAGGAATCTTGCCAAGTGGATGGATGATCGTAGATGTACACTGGGGGTCTTCACTGTGTCACGTCCAGACAGAGGCACAGTAAAGTAAATCATAAATGGCCATAATATTCACATAGCAAGGGGTGGCGAAAGCCACACACACTCTGGCTAGGCTTACAAATGCCCTAGGGTGGATAGCCTAGTATGAACCTATGAACCTATGAAGATACAAATTGTACAGGACACTAAGGATAATCCCAAGGCTTCTTCAACTGATGGTAGGAACCGTGTTGGGAATTCACAGATATGCTCTGAATCACACAAATATTACAAACAACATACCAAACACACACACATATTGCCAACATACAACCTGACAGGTGCAGTGCAACCCCCAGAATGCAAAATATCTGTCCCAGCAGACTGCTGGCCCCCTGACATTGCAGATGCTGAGGTAACAGCCAGCATCTACAAAGCAAAACACACAGCAGCAATGGTATGAGATGGTGTCCTGGGCTGAGTCCAACATGGACTCCAAGAAGAATGGAATGCCACATCACACTACTGCTCAATGTCAGTCTTACCACAGGATATGTACCCAAAGAGCAGTGTACATCAACAGTGGTCCTTCTCAACAAAGTGTTGCCTGAATGCATACTGCAAACTACCACCCCAGAATCCTGAAAAGCTTGGTCTGCACAGCTATGGAAAGGATCAGCATGTACCGCAGACATAAAGATATTGGGGACCTACTGACAAAGGACCCTACCCAGTGTGGCTTTCTTAAGTGCAGATCCTGCCCCTAAACATGTTTGACTCATTTGAAACAGTCATTAAGGTCATTGATGAGGGCAATGTGGTCCACACAGCGTAGCTGGACCTTGCAAAGGCTTCCATACAATACCCTACGTGTTCATTATAGATATGCTCACCAGCTTAAATATAAACCCCTATGTCAGTAGAGTGGTTGCAAACCAGACCAAGGATAGAACTGACTGGTCAGACATGCTGCAGCCATGTCAGACTACAAACCAGATATAACTGGCATCCCACAAGGCTTGGTCCTGGGACCTCCTTCATCTGGTATATATGTCCCATAGGTACAGGCCAACATGGAAGGACTGTGTCTGAACATGTTTGCAGAGGACTACAAACTGCCCACCATATCTGACCCTCCAGCTGACACAAGCATCCCACAAAAGGGCCACATAGAAACAGACAACTGGTGCCATAGCCATGTCAGCAAGCTAATTGCAGAAAAGTGTATAGTCAACCCCCGTGGATATACAGTAAGTGCCCACCAATTACCACATAGGTGTTAACCCATTATGTACTTAACATGTAATGAGAGACCTGGGGACACAAGGTGATAGATATCCTGCATTGGACAAACATGTGGCTGTAGTATTTACAGAAACATACCATATACCCACCTAATCATGAAGGTTGTCAGATCTAGATAAGGGGAGGTCATTGTGGCTCTGCAGTCATCCTTCATCAGCGTTACAATTGACTAAAATAGCCCCTGTGGGATGTACCTCAGCAGACACCTCCATCAACTGTAAAGTCCCCAACAGTAGCTCACCAGGAGTATCAAAGAGCTTGAACAGATGCCATGAGTTGCCTGATTAAACAAACTGCAGCTCCACACACTGCCATAATGCCCACCCAGAGGCAAGCTGTGCCTGATGTATAAAGCCATGTCCAAGCTGGAATCAATGAACATGCTGCACCTTGTACAATCTGAATGGCAGTGAGCTATGCACATGAGAGACCTGAACCCCAGCACTGACATACATAGGACAAGCTGTACTGCATGATCCATAACACAGAAGCCACCCCCACTCATGAGTAAACTTCCAGTACAGGTTATCCATAGAGTCACTCATCGATTCTCCTCAAGAGGAATCTTGATGAGTGGATGGGAGGTGGTAGGTTTACCCTGGGTATCACTGTTATGTCACAGGTAGATGGAGGCACAGTATACTAACCATGACATATGTCATGGCAAACTCCACTTACAATGTGTGTCGAAGGACAAACACACTCTCCGACTAGCATTAGAAATGGCCTAGGGCACATCACTAGTGTTTGCCAATGTACACCTATGTTGTGGAATACACTACCAATGTTGGACAAGCCTGGTTTAAGTAGTTCATATCTGAACATAATGCAACATGGACAGATGTGCACAACTGGCCCTTAACCAGGCTGTTGTGCTCACTATGGAAATGTAAAGCAGTGATAGTACTAAAGCCCAGGATACTGTCCACCACAGTGAAAGTACTGAACCAGTACACTATATGGTACTACAGTGTTAGGTCAGTATGAAAGGATGTTGACAACTGTATGCAAAGTATCCCATGCGAACCCTGCAGGCACAGTATAATCCCTGTTGTGTTCACATACAAAGCAGTTGGACAGTAATTACACAACATGACACACAACACACAACAATAAACGGGAGATATTGTTGAAGTTCACACTCATCCACAAATGTGGTAGGCTGCAGAGTTCAACATATGGAAAGCTCACACTGGGCATGCTCGCACACTTTGATAAATGAGACATATGTCAGACAACATGCCATGGGAAGGCTGAACTGGGCATGCTCACACACTTAGGCCAAATCTCAGTTTATCAGTTGGCCACACATCTGGTATTTTTATGTGTTATTCCAGGAACCAACCACATTACAGCAATCTGCCCAGTGTACACAGCTAAATGACTACAGAGGCATACGTGATATAGTGGATCCCTCACATATGCAAACATCTTCCACAGATACACAAGTTGTTTATACAAACAGGGAATGCTAAGGCAATAAAGACCTGCAAACAGTCTATCAGCAACAAATAATGTGCATCTGACAATTAAACATATGGGTGTAGAGGTCAACACTAGGCTGTTTGCCCTAGGGAATGACAGCTTAGCCAGAGTGTGCTTGGCGTCTGCCTCTCCAGTACAGTAGGCTACTGTGCCATTGTAAAGTAGGTCACATAAGGCACCGTGTGAGGCTAGTGTGCTGTGCCTCTGTCAAGCAGGGACACAGTGGAGATCCCAGGGTTTGAATTTGCTAAGCCACATCCATGTTATTGGTGTGTGCTGGAAGAGGGATGCTGAGGACCTCTAACAATAAGTGGGCCTCAAAAACAGACTGAGGGGAGCCTTATCTGCATTGTCTGGACAATTTCACTGTCAACACTGTGTCGTAATGATTATGAGGGATTGAAGTGTCGTGCTGGTACTGTTCAGAGATGTCCTCCCTCTGTGGGCTACTGCTCTGCAATGTATTAGCTCACTCTGTCTGTTGGACAGCTCATATATGGCTGGTGTACACCTGACAGGTGTCCTGTTGTGGAGCAGTCATGGGTATATTTGGGATAGCATGATCAATGCAAACCTTCCACATGCTCATAGAATGCAATTGTCAAGGATTATGCAGAGTGGCCTGTATACTCCCCCAGCATGGGTCCTTTGAAGTCTCCCACCCCAGTCTTCACAAGTGTAAAGTCTGCTTTTGATAAATACAGTTTGTTTGCAGTGACAACCTTGCCTGGGGGTGGGGATGGGATATGGATGTCCAGGGAAAGGTGGGTATGGTCAGATATCAACAATGGTGGTCTACCTCTGGTGTGGAACAGTAAGTACCCATGTTGCAGATGGTCAGGTGCAATATGTATTCCCCTTTGTGGCTGTGGTGAGTGGTTCTGACATAGCACATGGACTCATAAATTGTAGTGGCTGTAGGGTAATGTTGTAGAGGCCTGAGTAGTTCCCATACACATTATGCCTGTACCTGACGTTAACAACTGGAATGGTGTAGGTGGAAGTAGTCTGTGTGCAATTACTTGTGTGAAAGAACTGACCCTTTGCCAACCAGTACAACACACCAGCTGCTGCATATTCCAATCTCTACACAGAGATGATGTCAGCACCCTACAAGTACAGCGGAAGAGGGCAAATCTCCAGTAATGCAAATAGCATGCTCTGCTACTGCGTCTCTCACTACTGTCATAGCACAGTTAGTTATGGCTTTGAATTCCACACATGCCACGTGTGTTTTTGTCACACAGAATGCCCATGTGTGTGGGTTGTTGTTCACAATAATGCATGACATTGATTAAACCAGTAATGGCAATGGACACAGATGATGTATGTGTGTGCCAAATACACATATGTACCTGTGACCTTCAATATTTAGCATGTCTGACGCCTGCCACATGTGAATACATGGTATTTGCACTGGATAACATTATGACTGTGGTCTTCTGTGTGGATGCTGCATGTGGTATGTGTATATACAGTGTGAGATGTAGATGGTATCATCCTAGCAGCGAGGGATACACATCTGGTCTGGGGCATATAGTCTACATGTTGTTGATGAACAGGTGCTGCATGTTTTCACCTGTTGTGGGAGTGGTAACAAGTTGTTCCATAGCAATGCAGTGACTACATGCTAGGAACCTTTCAGCTAGGGTGTTGTAGCTACAGTAATTCATCAGCATTCAGTAATATGTCAGCATTCCTGGTGAGGGTATGATGCCAAACAAGGTCAGGGTCATACCAGCCTGTGCCACATGCTCAGAGAGCCCTTCCATGTTCCCTATCATGTAGTCCAGGGAGGTACATCACAGGTCAGCCATAGTGGCACTGACAATGACTGAGTCATATGTGTTCATGCCTCTGACTGACCTGTATGCTTGTGTTATGTGGTGGACCATAGTGCCCCATGGGCATATCACTGTGACCTTCACCTTGTCCAGCCTGGTGAGCATGACCTCACTGTACCATACAATAAAGGTACCTAACACAACTGTAGCAGGTGTGTTGTCTAGCCGTACAGGCTGTGACTGTTTGGCACACAGGATTTGTGTGCTATGTGTTATGCGTGCTGTGTTCTGGCATAACGTATGGCTATGTGCCAGCTGCAGAGGTGTCTGCTGCTCAGGCAGGATGCTATTCTTAGGCTCCACGAATGGCCCATTGTGTTCACATGTTTGTATTGCTGTCAGTGTAGGTCTACATCAGACTGGTATTGTAGTCACTGTAGTATTTCATGCCACCTGAGAGGTTATGCCAGTACTGGGTTCAGAGTGCTTAGTCCCCAGTTTGCCTATGTGGTTGCATCTCATACATGTGTTGTACGTCCATGTGTAGGGGAGAGGGTCGACTGTGTACATGTGGCAGCTGTGACATTGCACATGACCCACATATTCCACAACTGTACCATAGAGGTGACTGACAAGTGACCTTTGCACACGCTACCATAGTATTGTGATTGCCATGGTGATTAACAGCACATAGGGCCGATAGGGAACAAGGTACATAGGTTCACAGGTTCATACTATGCTATCTGCCCTAGGGCATTTATAAACCTAGCCAGAATGTGTTTGGCTTTCGCCACCCATTGTAAATTTATCTTGCTATGCCCTTATTCAAGGTTAGTATACTGTGCCTCTGTCTAACAGTGACACAGAAGTGATACCCGGGGTAAACCTACAATGTCCCATCCACTCAAGATTCCTCTTGAAGAGAGTCAATGAGGGACTCTGCCTAACCTGGACTGGGATTTTATTCCAGAGTGAAGGGAGCCTCTGGGTTATGAATCTGTCCCTCCAGCATGTCCTATTTATTTCAGTGTTGATGTTCAAGTCTCTCGAGCACGTAGCTCGATGGGATTTGGAGATTCTGAGGTGCTGCATGCCCATTAATTCCAGGTTGGACATGGCTTTATACATCAGGCACAGATCGCCTCTGAACAGGCGGTATGCCACTGAGTAGAGCTGGAGTTTCTTTAACCGGTCAGCATATGGCATCTGTTTGAGCCCTCTGATCCTCTTGGTGAGGTACTTTTGGGGTCTTTCCAGTTGCTGCAGGTGTCTGGTAAGGTACATACCAACAGGGGCATTGTACTCAATTATGGGCCTGATGAGGGATGAGTAAAGAGGCACGATGTCCTCCCCTGATCTAGATGTGAATCCCTTCATGATGAGGTGGGCTATATAAAATGTTTTTCTAACCACTTTGGCCATGTGGTTGTCAAATGAGAGATTGCTATCAACTTGGGTCCCCAGGTCCCTAATTACTTCTTTTGTACTTAATGGATTACCACCTATGTGGTACTTTGTGGGCACTTTGTTTTTGCCAAAGGGGATGACTATACACTTGTTGGCATTCAGCTTGAGGCCATGGCTCTGGTACAAGTTGTCTGTTTCTATGAGGCCCTTTTGGAAGATGCTTTTGTCGGCTGGAGAGTCGATTATGGTGGTCAGTTGTCAGTCATCTGCGAATTTGGTCAGCCACAGTCCTTCCATGTTGGCCTGTACCTTTGAAAAATATGTACCGAACAAGAGAGGTCCCAGGACTGAGCCTTGTGGGACACCACTTGTAACTGGTTTGGAGTCTGACATGGCTCCAGCAATTCTAACCATGTGGGTTCTGTCCTTGAGCCAGTGTGCAATCCATCTAGTGACATAGGGGTTTATATTTAAGCTGGTGAGCTCCTCTAGAATGCCCGAGTGGGGTATTGTATTGAAGGCTTTTGCGAGGTCCAGGTAGGCTGTGTGGACCACCTTCCCCCCGTCAATGGCCTTGGTGACTGTTTCAAAGAAATCAACCAGGTTTAAGAGGCAGGATCTACCCTTAACAAAGCCAAACTGGGTATGATCCAGTGTCTGTAGGTCCACAATATCTTTATTTATGGGGTCCATGATGATCCTTTCCATAGCTTTGCAGACCAAGCTAGTCAGGCTTATGGGGCGATAGTGTTCAGGATCTGTTGAGGCACCACCTTTATGGAGTGGGACCACTGTTGCTGTACACCACTCTTTGGCCACATATCCTGTAGTAAGGCTGGGATTGAACAGTAGTTTTATGTTTGGGTGTAGCTCTTCTTGGAGTTCATGTGGGACACAGCCAGGGACACTGTCTGGTCCCATTGATGCTGTGTTTTCTGCTTTGTAGAGGGCGACTCTTACCTGAGCATCTGAAATGTCAGGGGGGCAGCACTGTGCTGGGATAAATATTTGCCCTTTCAGTGTGGAGGTGGGGAGAGTTTGCGCTGAACCTGTCAGCTAGGATGTTGGCAATGTCTGTGGGTTCGGTGTTTCTTTTGACATTTTGGACTACCTCGGAGCATATCTGGGAATTACCACCCAGGTTCCTAACATAATTAAAGAAAGCCTTGTGATTATCCTTAGTGTCCTGTGCAATTTTCTCTCAAGCTGGCCTTAGACAATTTTATGTGTGCCCGTAGTTTTTGCTAATACTGATCAGTGATGCCTTCCTTTTTTGGGATTTTGCTGTATCATTTAGTAGCTTCCTCCTTCTATTGTATAGTTTGTTTATGGCTGGGATCCACCAGATAGGATGTCTTCCTTTGGAGGATTGGGTCTTGTTTTTTTTTGGGATCGCTGGGATCGCATGATCCATGCATTCATGAAGGTGTCCATAGAATGCATTTATAGAGGAATCAGCGGTCTGGGCCGTATTTTCCACAGGCCCGGGGGCTTTGAAGTTTTCCATCTCGGTTTTGAGGAGTGTGAATTTGCTTTAGAGAAGTTGTTCACTGTGGTTTTCTGGGCAGGGGTGGGGTCGGGATGTGAATATCCAGTGAGATTAGTTTATGGTCTGATCTTACCAGTGAGGGATACACTTCTCGTCTGGAGCACAGAGTCCCCATGTTGGTGATTATCAGGTCCAGTATGTTTTCCCCTCTTGTGGGAGTCGTAACAAGTTTTTCCATAGCAGTTGAGTTTATAAATTCTAGCAACCTTTGGGCTAGGGTGTTGGAGCTAGAGTAATGCTCCCAGTCTATGTTTGTGTAGTTGAAGTCGCCCAATATAATGGTGTTTGGAGAGACCTTCATATTTTCCACTGTTCTCAGGAAGGCTGAGTGCGGTTCTTGGGTTTGGGAGGGTGGTCTGTAGCAGGCTATAACCTGGAAGTCAGTTTTACCCACTGTTAGTTGCACATGGATAGTCGTTGATGCTTGGTGCTTTGCCACCAACCTGGAGGTGTGGGTATCTTTGATGAATATCGATACTCCCCCTCCTTTTGTGGTTCAGTCCAAGTTTTGGGGCTGAAAAGCATGGTATGAGGTATAACCTGGTAGTGCTGCAGTGCTCTCGGTAGCCCTGAACCAGGTATCTGTTACTGTACAGATATCGATGTTCTCCATGCTAAGGAGAGTTTTGAGTGCGTGCATCTTGAGGTTTTGACTTCTGGCATTGAGTAGCATTACTCTTAGTTTCTTATCCCTTGTGATACCTATGGAGGTGGGTTTGTCTTTTGAGCCTTGCCTAACAAAGGCACTATGGGGGTAGCAAGAGCCTTTGCCAATATCCGAAAGCCCAGGGGTGACAGGTGCAAGCCATCCCTAGCGAAGCAGGTGGTTCAACAGAGGGTGAGTATGTGAGGGTGTAGTGCCTGTGATTAGTTAGCAATGGCATATATGACTGCTCATGTGGACAAATGCCAGGTAAGTCATATGCAATGTGTCACAGGCAACGTACATGTGAACAGGACAAACAGTGACGTTCTGTCAAGTGAGACATGGACATACATATAGTAAGCTATGCAGATGTCACTAGGAGTCCACAGAAGCTCTGTAACTCTGCATTGCAGGTGGGATCAGTATTCCAGGGTAACTGCAAGCAAACATGCATGCAAACAAAGCTACAGTAAGCAGGGCTGCATGTAGTCCATTGTACAACAAACAAGCTGTACCACTTCCAGTAGGTAACACTGCAAATATGCAGGCACTATGCACATGTACATGGAAATACACAGGTCAGATGGCTAGGGTCCAGTCTCAGCACACACAAGAGTACAGACCATGTACCATCAGGATGTACAATAACTGGATGGAAACCCATGTGCTCATACCTGCAGTAATACGCATGACAAATAACAGACACTGAGCCTTCACTCAGTGGTTCCATACTTAGTAGGATGTATGCTACCTGGCCTGCCACCACAGTATCCCTGACATGTATGGGGACTCTCCCTCCTGTGACAGTTAGTTTTGTGTGTTGGGGCTGTCTAGCATGGCATGAGATGTGAGCTTACAGTGCTAGGGTGCTCCTATGTGTCCTGTACCAGTCGTGTAGTACTGCACACATATCAACATCCTCAAACATCAGCATTGCAGAGTCCAGTGTGGGCAACATGCCACTTGCAGTTTACATGTCCATCATTGCGTATTAATACTTTCATTACCTTATCCCCTGTGCTACCTATGTATGTAGCCTTCTGTTGACATCCTTACCACCAGTATGCCAACATGTGCAGATGATACACTATGGTACTTACCATGGGAGTAGACAACAGTACATGACAATCATACCCTTACTGCATCAGGCATGCTGTGATATACCCACAATTCACACAGTACTGTTAACAACATGATACTATTACTACACATCTATGTTGCCACCCTGTGCATCAGCGACATGTTAACCTGTACCTGCACTGATGTTACAGATTGCAGGAGGTGGCACAGTTTCATCATATGCACAGGGTGTGAACTTGGTATGCCTGAGTCAGCCACCGATACCACCAATTGACATGTATGTGTATGTGTGTTGGTGAGGGACAGCAGTACAAGGTGGGGCAATATGCTGTAGCCCTAGGTGTTGTCAATTCACATGTGTGTATGGATGCACACAGTTCCACCTCATGGCTGCCATATACTGGTGTTTGTGGACAGCCACAGACTGTACCTGCCAGGTCATACAGATCAGTGTCACTGGCCACGGTCATGGTACATGTGCCTTGCAGGGGTGCTACGGACCGTATCCGGTACCAACCCAGACTGGGTACTGTCATCAGAAGCAGGTGTTCGTTGACTGGACACAGATCCCTGTCGGGCCTGGCCAGAGCCACGTGCATGTGGTCTCCTGGGGCGGTCTGATAACAGCACAGACCCAGCATTGCTGGGGCTGCTGCTGGCACTATGGGGGCGGCCGCGGCCCTGTTGTCATCCGCGATGACTGCCAGCTGCTCCTGTTGCTGGCATACACCCACATCAACGCCTCAACTGTCCACCATCACCCTGGCTCATAGACATGTAGTTGTGGAACCGGTCTAATATGTCCCCACAACGTCTGTCTATGACATCGGTGAAATTACGGATGGCAGCCACAATGTCACTCATACAGTCAGTCATGGCTGTGCGACATGCTGTCAGCTCCCTCAGACCCTGTCTGGTGTACTGTTCCATACGTGACTGTGCCTGCATGACAGCCCGAAACATAGCTGAGGTTGTAAGACCTCTGTGGGCACGTCTGACAGGGGCAGTACGCCCAGGGATGCTCCCACGAGAACCCCTGGACATCTGTCTGTGTGGTACCATCTCAGGGCCATGCCCATGGATGCTGTATGGGGACGCATGTGCCACAGATACCACATTACCCTGGTCAATGCCCACTGTATGCTGTCCATCACCTAGGGACATTGGTGACAAAGGGTGTATTGGCAGGATAACTGTGCACATTGATGGGGTTGACAGCTGTGTACTGTAAATTGGCTGACCAGTGACGGACCCTGGCATACCTTCCTGTGCCATTACACAGATGTCATCATTATCAGTACCCATGGCACCTGATTCAGGTTCCCTGCTGCATGACACCAGAGCAGCACCAGAACCTGTGGGAGGGAAACAGGAAACACAGTTTACAATGTCTACACAATATTACCAGTAATGCACACATCCACACATGCACAGGTCCACACATGCACACGTGCACACATGCACACATGCACAGGTGCACAGGTGCACACATGCACAGGTGCACACATGCACACATGCACAGGTGCACACATGCGCAGGTGCACACATGCACACATGCACACATGCACACATGCACAGGTGCACACATGCACACGTGCACACATGCACATGTACACATGCACACAGTTGCACACAGTTGTACACTACTCAGTATGCGAGATATCAACACACAGACACAGACGCACCTGCATGCATACACAGAGCACTACTCAGAGAGCCTAATATTACTATTACTATCAAGACTATTAAAGGTATTGTTAATACACACTCACCAGCATGGATAGGCTGCATTGCTGTTACACCAGAGGGACCTGCAGAAGTGAGGAAACTAATGTCAGTGGGCACAACTGTGCCATTGTTACTGAGTATGATACAGGTCAGTAGTACAACAGTCGCCTTTCACAGGTCAGCTGCTGATATTGAGGATATCACACTTGCACATTAAATACTATGATGACAGCTACAAACCAAGGACACACCTCACACATGCATTAACTACCAGTGTACACAAGAGTTAACTATACATATGGCATATTACCTGCATGCTCATAGTCTTGCTGCTGCATGGCTCCAGCCTCCATCATAATGCATGTCTGCTGTTGTTGTTGTTGTTGTTGGCAGGCTGGAGCCACTACACTCATGAGTAGTCCCTCCAGTATGGTGAGTGGGGGATGTGTAGCCACCCCACCACCTGTGGCGACCTGTTGCCTGTGGATATCCGACGCACGCTGACGGACATTTCTGATTAAATCACTGCAGTGATGTCGTACCTGCTCATATGTCCTATTATGTGCGCCTATGTCATTTACCCGACGGACCAGGTCTTGCCACAGTGCAGCCCTCTCCTGCTGATTCTGGCTGGTGCGGGAAAAGAGTATTGCATAATCCTGCACCAGGCTCTGGTGTATCTCCTCATCCTCAGCTGCAGAATAAGCTGGATTTCGCGGGTGAACCATGTTCCTGAAAATGGAAATAACATGATATCAGC
The DNA here is from genome assembly GCF_019279795.1 of Protopterus annectens. Lineage (NCBI taxonomy): Eukaryota > Metazoa > Chordata > Ceratodontiformes > Protopteridae > Protopterus > Protopterus annectens. Next base: position 1,692,902,689 of record NC_056733.1, read on the forward strand.
AATATATGTCAGCAGAATTTGGCACACATACTACACATGCTACTCATATCTCACATATATAGCATCTGTCTGTCTATTGCTGGATACACATGTAAATGGCCAGATATCAGTGCTCAGCCAGCAACTGTGCAACAGTACCTGGCACACTTCATACGACATACTACCAAACCCCAGCAGTCAGAACACTGATTCAGGTCCAGAGCACCTCCTCACTCTGGGGGTTTGTATCTAGGTACTGTATGGGCTACATCATCAACTACTGTGAGCTGACCACAAACTAATTGCCCTGGATATACATATCCCACCTCCACCCCCAGCACTAATGACTATAGTGAATAACATTACAAATGCACACTTTACACTTTGTAACAGTGACATGGTATCCTTTCAGCCCACTGGGCCAGTGGAAGACACAACCCAAAATGCTGACCCCTTCACAAATGATTTCTACGGACATCTCCGAGAATGCATGGATCATGCAATCCCATATAAAACCAAGACACTCTCCACAAAGGGACAGCATCCTGTCTGGTGGACCCCAGCCATAGACAGATTGTATTACAAAAGATGGAAGCTACTGCAAGATAGAGCATAATTCCATAAAGGAAGACATGTCTGAGCAGCACTAGTAATGATCTATTTTCCCTCATACAAACATCCATGGGCAACTTTGAGAGGGAAATCAACAGGGACACTACAGATAACCACAAGGCCTTCTTCAGTTATGTTAGCATCCTGGTCAGAAACCCTCCACTATGCTCATAGTTAGTACACAACAACAAATAATTCAATGAACCCACGGATATTGGCAACATTGTGGCAGACAGGTTCAGTGCAGGTTTCACCCCTCCCTCTCCCCCCAAATAAGACATAGTTATCCCAGCTGACTGTAACCTCCCTGTCATCACAGATGTCCAGGTGAGAGCCGCCCTCAGGAAAGCAGAATACACAACATGAATGGGACCTGATGGTATCCCTGGTTGCATGCTACATGAACTCCAAGAGGAGCTAAACACACATATAGAAGTGCTATGTAACACTAGCCTGACTACAGGATATGTACCTGTACAATGGCGCACAGCAGCAGTGGTTCCACTCCACGAAGGAGGCAACTCTACATACCCATACAATACAACACAATACAGTACATTACAATACAATACTATACAATATGCTATTGCCCCTGGGACTACAGCAGCATACTGTTCTGCTACCCTGACCATTGTGACACATGTGGTGTGATGATACCTGCTGCTGTCAAACAGTTACACGGGGTGACTCATATGGCATATTACCTGTCTGACTAACATTCAGCAGGGGTATGTGTGACATGTACTCATGGGGAGTCTTGCTTCTTAACACTGTGTGGTTTATTGCAGGGTATGTCTTATCTGTGGGTAGGAACCTGTACCTCCACCATGTGCTCTCTATTGCAGTGGCACGGATGACACACAGCAGTTATTTAGGTTGTGGATGGTGTGAGGTGTTACTATGGTTGTTGGACATCTGTCATGGGTGTGACGTAAGTATGTAAATCCAGGAGTGGTAACCTCAATGTGGGTAGTATGTGTGTACCCTGTGGTGTTGTCAGTCACTGTGCATTGGTAATGTGTTTGAGTGCATTGTCACAGTGTTGTACATGTCACTGTGTCCTTCTCCATATCTGTAGCTGTCATGTGAGGTACATACCATGGCAGCCATTATGTGGTGTGGAGGGGTACACTGACCTACATGTCCGTAGCTGACACACCATGTCTTCTGACACATACCATGCGCAGGTATTCCAGGAATAGTGTGCCACTGTGAATATCATTGGGGGGACTATTGTACACATTTATGACCCTGTTCACCCCTGACACATGCAGTGGTGGGCAGCCAATCACATATCTGGTGGTTACTGGTGTAGGTGATTTGAAATGGGGTATGGTACTCCAGTTTTGACACTGGTGTTCACTCCATGCCTTTGTCACCAGGCACCTGTTGCAATACATCTGTACACATGTGCCTCACTCAGAATATATATACATCTCTCTCTCTCTCTCTCTATATATATATATATATATATATATATATATGTATATAGATATATCTATATGTATATATATATATATATATATATATATATATATATATATATATATATATATATATATATATATATATATATATATATATATATATATATATATATAATGATGTACATATATTGCTATAGATATGGAGGGGGGGTGACAGAGAGGGGGTGGGACAGGGGGTGTGTGAGCTCGTCATATGCAGTCATACCTGTAGATAGTCAGATCTGTCTGTCTATGTATATCTATCTACATATATCTTTATCTGTATGTGTGTATTACATATATATGTTTGTACATATTCTATCTGCATCTGTCTATGTATTCCTACATCTGTCTCTATGTATGTATACATATATGCATATTTTATATATATATATATATATATATATATATATATATATATATATATACATATATATATACATACATACATATTTTGACATACATACGTATCCATATGATAGATAGGTATATCAACATGTGTGTTTACCATACTGTATACACACACTAACATACTGCTAAACATACATAACTGTGAAACCTACTTTGTACACTGCACTACAACCTACATTCAACCTACATTGATATATGCACATAGATGCTCTCACATACAAATGTATGTACAGCCTTCACTGATAGTTGCTGTATGTCCCCTGCCCTTTGCACATCTTCATATACATATAGATACAGACCAAAGACACATATGGAGGGTTCACAGTATGTAGACTTTTATAGTATTACTTTACATTAACTGTGTTTGTCACAGCTGCTTGTGTTGCCGTCTGGTTTTGTGTCCTGCTGCTCCACTTGCCAGTTGTCAGCTTTCAGGTGGCTGTTGCTGACCAGTTTTGTTTGTGTATGTTTAATTTTGTTTTTCTCTGTCCCTGTCTCTCTCTCTCTCTTTCTCTCTCTCTGTCTCTCACTACCTCCTCAGGGTGCAATGAAAGTATTGCATGTGTGGACTGGGAGCACATCATGCTTTTGTAGGTATCTGCATATGTCCATGTGATTGCCTCTGCACCAATTGTTAGCCAGCATTTGCTAATTGCATGCAGCCAGTTGTGTACTGATTACAGTTCTCACTGTGATTTCAGAACAGTGCTATAAAAAGGTATGTGAGATAGGCGTAGCCCTTTCAGATTTTAAGGGCAGGGATCATGCTGGTATGCTGTGGACACTGTTCTGTGAGTGTAAAGGTTGGTATCTCTCTCATATTTCCGGCTGTGTTGTAGATTAACATTTCTCCATTCATTTCTCCAGTTTCCTGTACTAACTGTGTATGTATACTGACACCTAAGACTACTACTACTGTTAATGTGTGTGTGTGCTTTCCTGTGGGACATGTGGTGTAACTGGTGTATAGCAGTGGCTCTTGCACTTTGTTGCTATGGCTTCAATATTTGCCCTTTACAGTCACTACTTGTATGCCTGCTAGGTGTCCTGACTGTAGTGTGCTGCTGTGGCTTTCCTATTTTCCATGTACATTCACACCTTGGAATGCTTGCTATATCTGCTAGGGTGTTACAGCATGCAGTGTGGTCTGGCCATGGTGTGGGCCTTGACATCTATTAGGGTATTTGAGTATGCTGACGAGCAGGCCCCAGAGACTCTCAGGTGCATCTGTTATCTGCCTCATGGAATGGTACATATCAGTGGGTACACCCATTAAATTGTCTGGTATTCTGCAGCTGTGACTGTGGGATAGCATGAGAATATGTATTACTACACTATTTCTGCCGTGCAAGTGGTGCATACTTTCAGGACTTCATAGTTACCATTGCATGTGTTGTAACACCTTTCTGCCTACTGTTTGTACATTTCACATGGAGTATGTGGGGCATACCTGTAACTCAGTCACTATTGCTATGTCTAGGCTCTTAACTATTCAAATATGGCGGTGTCAGACCCAAGTGTACAAATATTTGCAGGTTGCCCACATTTCTGCCTTATATTTTGGTCAATATCTCATGCACAGCTCTTTCTGGCAAATTACTCTGGGCTCAAGTCAGAATATAGTGACAAACATTTAAGTTTCAGACTTCATACCCTTCCAAACATCCAACAAAATGCAGAACCTGCTACTCTCTGAACTGTCTAAGTTTGTTGCAACATTATTTGTAATGTGTCCCTGGTTTTGGCCCTTTGCTCCACATATTTTATTACTTGGTCTGGATGTGTTCCTGTAACAGGTTGTGGGGTATGGGCAGTGATTATCCTGCTGTGAGTATGTGTGTGGCTTGCAAAGTGCTACAGTGACATTATTACTTACTAGCTACCAACTAGCATGGCTGTTTCTGTTCACACACTACTATTATAGAAATCCACTAGATTTGACAGTAAATATACATGACATGCTTTGTGTACTACACATCCTATATTCCCTTTACATTCATTCCTACTATTACATTATATATTTATTGTAGCACAATGTTCTTATATAACAGTCATGGCTTAGTGGTAAGTCATGTAGACTACTGTTTCGAAGGTCCTGGGTTCGGGACTGACAGTGGGATTTTATTTTGCTTTTGAACAGACTACAGGACCTGTCATTCAGAGTGACTAAGGCACATTTAAGCAGTTCTAACCGGGTTAGCGCTGGTTTGCGAGGAGCTCCCGCATGCGCACTGGCATTCAGCTCCACACACACCTGCTTACAACCGCTTAAAAGTGCTTACTCGTGTGCACACCCGCGCTATTTTCTTTGAAAGAAATGAAAATGGGGAGACAGGAAAGTGGTGAAAAAGGGGTCACAAAGAGGGTAAGACAGTATGGAAACAAGCTTGGGTTTTGCAGGAGGGATGTAGGTAAGGCCGATAGCTGCCCATTTCTTCATCAGCAACAGCTGTGCATATGTTTGTAATTTGGTGTGACATTTGAAACCTTCCACCCCTGAGAGAGGTGTTAGGACAACAATAATACTTGTTGTACAGCCAATTGTAATTGATAGTTTCCATGTCCAGCAGACATGTGTGCGGAATGGGCAGCTATGTATGGGGTGTAATTTTTTTGTGGGTACAGATTGCCCTTTTTTTTTTTTTTCAGGTGAGAGTGGTATGTCAGGTAAAGGAAGTCGGTATAGCTGGGGAGGTAGGTTGGGTAGGTCAACAAACAAGACAAACAAGACACATATAGGGGCAGGGTATGACACATGTGGGGGGGGTTACACAACTGACGGGGATGGATGTTTGAATATCCAGAGCCCATGTGCCCACAGATGGCAACAGTGGAACTGATATCTCCACCCATGGGCAGTTGCCACTGTGCCTTCACTGCCCAGGATGGGGCAGTGCTGGGGGCTAGGTAGGCCGGGCAGCAGGCATGCCCGTTAGTTGTGCCACCTGTGCCTCAAGCTGGCGTAGGGACCCAAGAACAGCTTCCTGGATCTCCCTACGCACCACAGTCCGGACGCTACAGAGGGTGAGTGGTGGTTCTCCTCCGGCCACACTTGCAGAGGGGGGACGAGCCCCATCCCCTGCAGTGCTTCCACCCACAGGTGGCACAGGGCCACTGGAGGAGGGTCCGGACTGGGCACTACTGCCAGGTGCACTAGCCAGCTGAGGTGGGAGAGGTGGGTCCACTGGAACCCGCCTTCCCTGTCGTCCTATGTTTTGCATTATGTCATGACAGTTTGGGTTAGTAACATACAATACCATTCGCAATTAGTTGTAACAGCATGCATTAGTATTCCCATTAACCAAACACCCAGATATTCACACCATTGAACAGCGAGCATAACACATGCATAATTTGAACAGCAATACACAGTCCAACATGCAGGGTTGATTGATGGCAACAGGCCATCAGGTTTGGATGTATGAACAGGGCAGATGCATCAACGTACATGCAAATATGTATGACCCAACAGGACAAATGTCCAGGGGTGTTAATTGTGATTGCACATACCAATTTCACGTGGAATGAATTATATGTGGTTATAGAGTGGGGTGAAGAAAATATAATTAACACCTTCAAATACCAATACATATGCTGTACATTTCTAATAGCTGCAGATATATACACACTACAGTTCTACCTACAGTTTCCTATGTGATAACTACTTCAAGTTGGTGATAGGACTGTTACTGCTACATCAATATACATTTTCATTTTTATTCATACACGTTCATATCTGGCTCTGTTCAGCTACATCATCCTGCTACATTTGCTTTATATAGCTATAGACAACTGTGGATGTTTGGTATTTCAGACAATCATACTATCTGCATATTGCAGACTGAGAGCAACATATCAAGATTTTGGGATACACATTCCAGCTGCAGGAACATTTTGAACACATTTCGCAGTTTGGTAGTGCTTGTCACATTCATTTCATTCTGTACTGACTGCAGTATACTTTATTCAGGAGTTATTACTACTTTATTGGTGGATTCATAACTCTTTCTCACACTCTCTCACTTGTTTTATTTTTACAATTCAGGATGGTACTTACTTCTAGGCTTTATTGACATGTTTTACCTGTAGTTATTACAATCCTTTCCAACAGTCTCACTTCTGTCATGTTTCAGTATTTCAACAGGGATATACTTCACACATGTGTTTTGCTCATCTTCTGCAGCTGTACTTTTCAGCCTGCTGCAGGTTGTGTACTATTATATTACAGGTGGGGCATCTTTATTTCAGACTTTATTTCAGACATTTTAATTTTTCTGTTTGGATTACAGACTGCAACACACTTTTGTAATCAAGCAATACTTGCAAACACTCTTACACTTTTACTTGCACATTTTATTACTTAGTGACTGCACTGCACTCTTTTGCTAACTGTCATACTTTTATATTTATTTACAGTTACAGGGAGAGGATTACTGACCTGCCTGGTGGCAACCGCACCAGCCTATCGCCATAGGCTCTGCGGTTCGCAGAACGGACACCTGCAGCTGTAATATAAATAAAGTAATATTGGAATACACATCTCCATAATATCAGCTAGGTTAATTTCTTACATACATAATTAGATGTAACTTACTCAGTAGTGGGCGTTGGACATTTGCCGGGCCTCCTGGATCCAAAGGTTCAGTTGGTCCTGCTTGCGTCTCTTCAGGTCCACATGGTGGTGACGGACCTGCTCACCAGTCCTTGGAATCCCTGTGGCACTGGTAAGATCATGAGCCAACCGGTCCCACGCCTCAGCCCTATATGCTCCCCACAGGACCTGGCCCTGCATGAGTTGGGCCTCATGATTGTGGACAAGGAGCCAGACCATATATCTGGACTCCTCAATGCCCCACCTCTGTGCTCGGAAGCAACTACCCTCACCTACTCCTGACATTCTGGCTGCAAGTTAGTTCTACAATCGGTTATGCTGTGTATTCCCACCTATGGGGCTTATATATGCCATTTTTCCTGCACTTATCTGTGATTGGCCATTTTGGAATTGTATCAGCTTCACAAAACCTGCTTTGTCATGCTCCTCTTTCTATTCATTCCTATATATTTGCTATTACTGCATTTCAAAGTACAGCTGTCATGGCTTAGTGATTCAGTACCTTGACTATGGTCCATGGTATCCTGGGTTCGAACCTGGCCACTGCTTTTTATATTTTATGACTGTCTAGACAGGCTAGGAGGTTTGTCTGTGTAAAGGCAGTTTTGTTACAGCTTGCTCAACGTTGCTCATCGGTTAGCTTGTTGGCACAGTGCACAGCTCCGAGCAAATGGGTTACGCTGGTTTACGCTTCATTTGGCTGTAAGCACATATATTACGCTCAGCTCAGCTAGGGGCACACAGTTTCAGCATGTTAAACCACGGCTCACCTACGGGCACTCATTTTGCACCTGCTGAACCACTGCTCACCTACGGGCAGATGCACTCAACTGGCATTTTTTATTATTTTGTTATCTCACATTTCTTCAAAATAAATGGCCTATTTCATTACATTTTACATAAAATATAATTTTATATGTGTACGTATGTGTCAGGGACTTGTTTCGTGCTTATTTCACTGAAAATAAAAATTGATGTTGTGGGGGCTCAAACCATGACTGCCTGCTTTTCAGCCAACATCTCTACTGCTACGCTATTGCTTTTTGGCTTACTTTGCATAGTTAGTTCTTATATGCTTTTCCACTTACTGCTAACTGTGGCTGAGCTACGGGCACGCCCGTGCAAACGAGCACACTCACGGGCAAACATCTTTACAATTTTAAAAAAATATAACATGTTCATTTATATAATTTTATGTTCATAGTCTGTGGGGGCATGTGTTGTGTTGTGTTTATTCACATTTACATGTACTCTGTCATGGGGGTTTACTTTAGGCACTTTTACTCTTCTGGGGGCATGTCTGCTTGCAGGGCTCGGCCTACGGACATGCCCCCTACTGTCTTCTACGGACCGTGTAAGCCTTAGGTGTGATTCAGCATGCCCTCATGCATATGCATGACATGCTGATGTCACACCATTTAACTGCAGCCTCCATGTAAGCCTTGTAACTCTTACACGGAGGCTTCGTGAATCCTGCCCAGAGCTAGTTTTATGTCAAAATGGAGCTGTATTCGATGTACTGCCTCTAATGTTTTTCTTGATATGTTGATTTTTTTTTTTTTTTTTTTTTTTTTTTTTTTTTATGAAGAACGTGTTCCACTTAATGAAAAACTTAATTTGAACTTCGAGAGACTACAGGCTTTTGAGCAACATGAAAATTATGGTGAATTGTATTCTAAGTTTTTGAGAGAAATGACTGAATATGGAAATTAGTTAAAGGGCAAGAAAATTAAGAAATACCATGGGGACCTGAATGACTATCATAAGAATAATACTTAAACCTTGAAAAGTACTAAACATTATGTAAGATTTTCAGGTGAAAGTAGGAAGCATAATAGACCAAAGAAAAAATGTGGTAAAGCTATTTTAAAGACAAGATATGGTGTTTCCAATCCAGATTGCAGTGCTTCTGGCTTTTCTTCTAGCATGTCTAATACAGATACAGAGACTGATGGGGGTGAGGCTTTTGATACTTGTTCTCTCTCCAGTACAAAGTCAAGGACCCCTTTAGGAGTGGAGGCCGGAAACATAGAAAGAGAAATAGACCAGCAATTCAAGTCTCAGATGCTTTTATTAACCCCACACTGACTGAAAATAATTGTGATGAAAATAATTTGATAGTTAACTTGTCCTCTTCTTTTTTTACAGATCGTAAAGTGGAATTATTAAATAAAGGTTTGAAGTTTAGAGCCTTTTGCTGTACTTCTGAATATATTACAGCTCTGGAAATAACAATTTTTATTGTGGTTTAAATTTGAAATATTATTATTGTCAGAAGGGGGGAGGGGGCTGTTGGACAGTAACCACTTCTTTTTTAAGAAATCTAATTTTCAGCCTCCTCAACACTCTATTGTCAATTTTTTGAGCAACTGGTGTTATATGATTTACATAATAATTGAGAGAGTATTTTTAAGAATGTCAGTAATAATTGTAACAAGATTCATAGGAAGCATTGCGATGGCTAAAAGATAATGACCAAATTGTTGCTGTTCAATCTGACAAATGTGGAGCCATAGTTAGATGGGGGTCTGAAGACTATGATATGCAAGTGGTTAGGCAGCTTAATGATCAAGTTTCGTATTGTAAATTACCTGTAAACCCCATCAATCAGTTTAAAAGTTTTATTGATGGCTTTTTGGGTGACAGCAATGATCAGCGTATTATTTCAGACCACCTTTTTAACCAGCTTATATTGGATGATCCGGTACCTGAATATTTTTATCTTTTAGCTTAGATGTATAAATCCCCCTTGTCACCCTAGAAAGACTTACAGTATCTGGTACTGGGTCTTTGACAGACTGTCTTGTTATCTTGAGAGCCAGTTTAAACCTTTGCTATCACTGATTAGGGCTAGATTAAGAGATATTACAGAATTCTTAGGCTTGATGAATGATTTTCAGGTTCTCAATAGTGCCTATTTAGGGACTCTTGATGTATAAACTCTGTATACTAGTATCCCTCATGAAGGGTGATTCATAGCAATGAAATATTGGCTCCATCAGCCGGGTTTATAGTCTAATATACATACTGATTTTTTACTTAAACATTTGGGCCTAGTACCGGGGCACAATGTCTTTTGTTATTAAGATAATTGGTATTTACAAATCAAGGGAACTACAATGGGAGCCACATTTGTCCACTTTTATGCTGACTTATTTATGAGGAATGTTGAGTTGGAGTTGAATTACCATGAAAATAACCCATTTAAGGGCAATTTAATTATGTGGAGATGTTTTTATATTGTTGGTGGTGTGTATGAGATGGCCCTAAAGAAATGTGGAATGATGTTGTGAGCTATTTGAATCTGAATTCTTTTGGTATTAAATATATTGGCAAATTAGATTTATTTACCATAGATTTACTTGACGTAAATGTCACCAAGTCAATTGAAGGTAGTATTGTAACAGCATTGCATAGCTGCAGTGGTGCAGTGGTAGCATTGTTGCCTCACAGCAAGAGGTTCATAGGTTCATAGTAGGCTATCTACCCTAGGGCATTTATAAGCCTAGCCAGAGTGTATTTGGCTTTCGCCACCCATTTTAAATGAATTTTGCTATGCCCTTTTTCAAGGTTAGTATACTGTGCCTCTGTCTAACAGTGACACAGAAGTGATACCTGGGGTAAACCTACGATCTCCCATCCACTCAACAAGATTCCTCTTGAAGAGAGTCAATGAGGGACTCTGCCTAACCTGGACTGGGATTTTATTCCAGAGTGAAGGGAGCCTCTGGGTTATGAATCTGTCCTTCCAGCATGTCCTATTTATTTCAGTGCTGAGGTTCAAGCCTCTCGAGCACGTAGCTCGATGGGATTTGGGTTTTCTGAGGTGCAGCATGTCCATTAATTCCGGGTCGGACATGGCTTTATACGTCAGGCACAGATCACCTCTGAGCAGGCGGTATGCCACTGAGTAGAGCTGGAGTTTCTTTAACCGGGCAGCATATGGCATCTGTTTGAGCCCTTTGATCCTCTTGGTGAGGTACTTTTGGGGTCTTTGCAGTTGCTGCAGGTGTCTGGTAAGGTACATCCCAAAAGGGGAATTATACTCAATTATGGGCTTGATGAGGGATGAGTAAAGAGGCACGATGACCTCCCCTGATCTAGATGTGAATCCCTTCATGATTAGGTGGGCTATATAAAATGTTTTTCTAACCACTTTGGCCACGTGGTTTTCAAATGAGAGATTGCTATCAACTTGGGTCCCCAGGTCCCTAATTACTTCTTCCTTACTTAATGGATTACCACCTATGTGGTAATTTGTGGGCACTTTGTTTTTGCCAAAGGGGATGACTATACACTTTTTGGCGTTTAGCTTGAGGCCATGGCACTGGCACCAGTTGTCTGTTTCTATGAGGCCCTTTTGTAGGATGCTTGTGTTGGCTGGAGAGTCGATTATGGCACCTAGTTTGCAGTCATCTGTGAACTTGCTCAGCTACAGTCCTTCTGTGTTGGCCTGTACCTCCAAGAAATATATACCGAACAAGAGAGGTCCCAGGACTGAGCCTTGTGTGACGCCACTTGTAACTGGTTTGGAGTCTGACATAGCTCCAGCAATTCTAACCATGTGGGTTCTGTCCTTGAGCCAGTTTGCAACCCATCTAGTGACATAGGGGTTTATATTTAAGCTGGTGAGCTTATCTATAATGCCTGAGTGGGGTATTGTATCGAAGGCTTTTGCGAGGTTCAGGTAAGCTGTGTGGACCACCTTCCCCTCGTCAATGGCTTTGGTGACTGTTTCAAAGAAATCGACCAGGTTTAAGAGGCAGGATCTGCCCTTAAAGCCGAACTGGGTAGGATCCAGTGTCTGTAGGTCCCCAATATCTTTATTTATGAGGTCCATGATGATCTTTTCCATAGCTTTGCAGACCAAACTAGTCAGGCTTATGGGGCGATAGTTTCCAGGATCCGTTGAGGCACAACCTTTGTGGAGAGGGACCACTGTTGCTGTACGCCACTCTTTGGGTACATATCCTGTAGTAAGGCTGAGATTGAACAGTAGTTTTATGTTTGGGTTTAGCTCTTCTTGGAGTTCATGTAGGACGCAGCCCGGGACACCGTCTGGTCCCATTGATGCTGTGTTTTTTGCTTTGTAGAGGGCGGCTCTTACCTGAGCATCTGAGATGTCAGGGGGGCAGCACTCCGCTGGGATAGATATTTGCCCTTTTGGTGGGGGGGATGTTTGCGCTGAACCTGTCAGCTAGGATGTTGGCAATGTCTGTGGGTTCGGTGTATTTTTTGTCATTTTGGACTAATTCTGAGCATATCTGGGAATTCCCACCCAGGTTCCTAACATAACTATAGAAAGTCTTGTGATTATCCTTAGTGTCCTGTGCAATTTTTCTCTCGAAGCTGGCCTTAGATGATTTTATGAGTGCCCGTACTTTTTTGCTAATACTGATCAGAGATGCCTTCCCTTTTTGGGATTTTGCTCTATCATGTAGTAGCTTCCTCCTTCTATTGGATAGTTTGTTTATGGCTGGGGTCCACCAGATAAGACGCCTGCCTTTGTAAGATTGGGTCTTTCTTTTATTTGGGATTGCATGAGCCATGCATTCCTGAAAGTGTTCATAGAATGCGTTTATAAAGGATTCTGCGGTCTGGGCCGTATTTTCCACAGGCCCGGGAATAAACAGCCTCTGCAAGGCTCGAACCCAGGACCCTGTTCTCCCATTCGATTCTCGGCTGGAGCACCTTTGGCGTGGAGTCTGCATGTCCTCCTCTCAGTCAAGCGGCGTTTGAAAGACATGCGTGAATGGGCATGCCTCCATTGAAGGTTGGGTGTTGGGTTGGCACCTCGGCACCATAAAGATCTACTGCCAATCATTAGCAGACAGGAGTTCTGCTGTGGCAACCCCTAACCGGGAAAAGCCGAAAGAAGAACAACAACATTGCAACAGCAATGTATAGAAAACCACTTACTAAATATTATTTGTTGAGAGCCGATAGTTGTTACCCTAAACATACCATCATTAACCTACCTAAGGGACAGTTTCTGCAGCTTAAATGAATTTGTAGTTCTACTGAGACATTTCCTGAAGAAGCTGATAAAATGAAACATAGGTTTTTGGCTTGGGGTATGAATCTAATAACATTACACCTGCTTACCAGAATACAATACAGATGCCTAGAGAGGAATTATTAGAATATAGACCAAAACAGGATAGAGGACTGAATTTTCAGGATTTTCCGAGATTGATTACTGCCTATAAGACCAATAAAGATTGATTACTGCCTATAAAACCAATACTTTTAGGATGTGCAAGTTATTAATGAACATTTGCATCATCTTAAACATGATCCATTTTTTGGTACTATGGTGGATGATTATTGTCATTTTGGCTATAGAAGGGGTAAAAGTATTGGTGGGCACCTTTCTGCCTTTAAAAAGGGACTTGATATCAGGAACAAAATGGATATTAGGAAATTATGCGGTTCTGCTTTTTGTTGTAAGTGTGTGTATTGCAAAACAGTCTCTAAAACTAAATCATTTACTTCTGCTAACACTTCTAAGGTATATGACATTAGACATCTTATTACATGTGAAACTGATTGGATTGCTTACATGGCTGTCTGCTACTGTCATGCTTTTTATGTGGAGCATGCATCTTGCCTCTTTAAGCATAGGATAGGTACACATCTTAGCAATATTAACTGCAAATGAAATAGGAATGCATTATATAAACATATTATTGAACATGCAGCTGCCCACTTTATTTTTGTTAGTTTGGGTGTTGTGACAGGAAATAATTTATCCAAACTAACTAAATGTAAATTATTGGATTACTAAGAAAGGCTCTGGATAATAAATTTGGGGGGCTATTTATAAACCAGACCTTAATGAATATTGGTAGAATATGGTGATTTTTGATAATTTATAGCAGTTTTAGGCATGTTTATGTGCATATTTATATACATATGCCCTTGTTTTCACGTGCATATGTATGTTTTATATTTTTCTACATGTTGTAGCTTTTGACTGATGGTCATATATTTATGATTTTTTTTTTGTTGTATTGGGCTTTTTTACATATTGTTAATGTTTAGTTTCTATATTATGCATTCATGTATATGTAGTAGGGTGTTGTTACTGTCACTTTAAACCATTATTTAAGTCATTTTGGAAAAAATAGGATGCAATACTGCACTGATGATGCCAGATGGTGAAACCAGTTTGCTGCTATAGCCTTGAGCTGTGAGCTGTTAGCGGTTGTGTGCTGTTTACTTTATTGCACTGAACTGAAGCAAAAAAGTATTTTCTGTGGTGGATTTATTTCTTTCAGTATCTAGTTAGCCATTGTGATTCCATAGAGGGTTGCTAGGAGTGCCATTCTTGATTTTTTGTTTATATATATATATATATATATATATATATATATATATATATATATATATCAAAACTTCGAACTGCAAATGGTGGAGACAATAAGATCAAAGTTTTGAATCTCTAAAATTGTAATAAAAAAGAAAAAAAAGTTTTTTTTACAGTTTTGCAAGGGGCAAGCCACCCTGCACCCCCACACCTCTTGCTAAATAAATATACCAACTCCAAGATAGCACTACAGTGAGGAAAATGGTAAATATTCCATTCCATGCTGTACGGTGATCACCATTCAAAACGTTCGAAGTTTCAAAACTTCAGGCTTATGTTCTCGACCATTTGCAGTTCGAAGTTTTTTTGAAACTTTGAGCTTGTGAAATATATATATATATATATATATATATATATATATATGTATATATATATATATATATATATATATATATATATATATATATATATATATACTTTTTTTTTTTTTGGGGGGGGCAGGTGCTTATATTTTCATGAAGTGGTAGAGGGAGAAAGCATCATGAAGGAGGTATGGACAGGAAACAGGGTGTAGTGATGGCAACAAGTGCAGACAGACAGGCACAAATGATACACAGAAAAACAACAGGGCAAGTGCTGATAAAAATGGTGAAGAGGGATACTAAGGATCAACACAAACAGACAGAGGGAAGACAATGGCTGATGGCAGGACTGAACAACTAAGAAAGAACTAATACGCAAAGAAAGGGAATGCCAAGATGTGGGGATAGGACTGGGTGACAGCTGACTTCTCTACTGCACAGTGCTGTGCCCACCCTGAAGTTCATCCCCTCTGTGACTGGCCTCATAGCAGAATCCAGCCTGTGACAGTCCACTGGACAGGGTGAGACCTCTATGTGACTTTGCTGGCTGCACAAGGATTTTATCCAGAATGCCAATGTGGGTTTTCAGTCTCTGGTCCAAAAAAGCTATCAACATGCCTTCCAGTTATTGTCAGTGACATACAGGTATGCCCCAAGGGTTAAGTACAACCTCCATCAGAGTCAAGACCACAAAAGAGTACCAGGGTGACTTAAAGCTAACACTTCTGCTGAATAACGTCCTTCAAAAAGGCTGGCCTAAAGACTGCTGGAGACCATTCCAACTGGCGATGAAGGTGATTGTTTCATCTCTTGAGTTAGAGCATAGTGGAAAGGAGAAGTTAGGAAGTCAAAATGGATAAAATTACTGGGTATAGGCTGAATATACAGAGCCACTGATAGATATACTTTTATGAACATAAGTCAAGTGTATGCTTTTGACAGCTGAGCTACTATGGACAATTGTCTTGTACAACTGCTAAATGGAAGGTGTGGCACCTTATGGTGGCTTAGATACCACATCAGTATGTAGCAAGTACAGATGGTACTAAATCCACAATTACATGGTTTCTAAAGAAAAGATGTGCCTCAAAAAGTTCTCCCAGTTAGATACAGATGTGTTACTGCAGGCCCTCTCTGAGCACAGATAGCAATTATTGAACGGTGTATGGATGTTTTGTGTACATGTATGCTATGGGATGGAGGCAGATGCTAATGCAATCAGTGCCACAACAGGGCAGAAAGTGAGAGGTAAATTGTATGCACCATCCCAAGTGTCCATTGTGAATTAGCATTTCCTAAAGTCAATAACACATTTAGTGACACAGCTGTGAAATGAGCTTAGGGATGCCAACACCATCATATCTCCTGTACAGTTACATCTGGGATGCAGTCATGAACGCATACCATGCAAGATATATTCCTTTACATTTGCATAGCTGTTATCCATACTGTAGAGGCATCACAAGGAAGTAGGATTATCATATTTTAGTAATGTTACGCATGCACTCTAAACAGCCTATACTCTATCTGAAAAGCTCAGCACTTGCTCCTAAAGCATTTTGTATACACGTAAAGCACTCTTAAACAAATGAAAAGTACTTCATTCACCTAAATTCTGTTGAGTACCCATTTCCCTATAGGTCCTTTCTGACTCAGTTACACAGCAATCTTTTTCACTATTTCTAGCATGTCGAAGGGTCAGTTGCTGGCGTCCTCTCCTGTTCACCTGGTGAATCTGGGAATCTTGAGGCAATGTTACAATTGCCTCATGTACACAGACAACACTCTCCTCCTCCCAACAAACACAAATATATGCGAGAGATGCAACTATATAGCCAAACTGGAGGCTGAGCTCTCTCAATTCAGTACTGGCAAGACCAGTCAGGAGGAGAAGGTAACCACGCACACCACAAACCCAGTCTCACATAGAACTATCACAACTGCAAACCAAACACATAAACACACAAAAACATACTCGGAGGCGCTTATTAAAAATCTACCAAAACAACAGAGGCCTCCAAAGCAGACACCCAAGCAACCACCACCTCAAGACATAGCACATGCAACACATAGTTCACAAAGTCAGTGTGCTAAACAGTCACAGCCCTTAAGGCCAAACAACATGCCAGACACACTTGTAATAGGTGACTCCATAGTCAGGCACACTGACGTCCCACTCACCAGACTGAACAAGGAGAGGATCACAGTAAGCTGCCTGTCGGGAGCTAGAATCTGCCACATAACACAAGCACTCAGGTCACTCCACAGCAAGTAAAAATATGACTCAGTCATTGTATATGCCGGTGTGAACGACCTGATACATACCTCCCTGGACTACATGAAAAGAGACAGAGGAGCTCTCTGATTATGTAGCCCAGGCCGGTATGACCCTGACACTGAGCAGCATCTTACCCTCACCAAGAATGATGCCACAGTACAAAGACAAAATGATCAGTTTTAACAATTGGCTTAATTACTGGTGTCATTCTAAGGGGATCCAGTGTCTGTCTGCTTGGGATGACATGCTTGACAAGCCACGCTGCTTTGCAAGGGATGGCTTGCACCTGTCACCCCTGGGCTTCCGGATATTGGCCAAGGCTCTTGCCACCCCCATAGTGCCTTTTTTAGGCAAGGCTCAAATGACAAACATACCTCCCTAGAAAACACAAGTGGAAAAAAACTAAGGGTAATGCTTCTCAATGCCAGAAGTCTAAACATCAAGATGCATGCCCTCGAAGCCCTCCTCAGTATGGAGAACATTGATGTCTGTGCAGTGACTAAAACCTGGTTCAAGGCTCCTGAGAGCACCCCAGCACTATCATGTTTTACCTCATATCATGCTTTCTGGCCCCAAAACTTGGACCGAACCACAAAAGGAGGGGGAGTATCCATTTTCATCAAAGATACCCACACCTCCAGGTTAGTGGCAATGCACGAAGCATCGGAGACTATCCAGGTGCAACTAACCATAGGCAAAACTGCCTTACAGTTTGTAGCATGCTACAAACCACACTCTCAAACACAGGAACCCCACACAGCCTTCCTGAAGTCACTGGAGAGTATGAATGTCTCTCCAAATACCATCATTTTGGGAGACTTCAACTACCCAAACA
The DNA here is from genome assembly GCF_019279795.1 of Protopterus annectens. Classification (NCBI taxonomy): domain Eukaryota; kingdom Metazoa; phylum Chordata; order Ceratodontiformes; family Protopteridae; genus Protopterus; species Protopterus annectens. Next base: position 1,692,920,553 of record NC_056733.1, read on the forward strand.
TAGGCTGGGAACATTACTCAAGCCCCAACACCCTAGCCCAAAGGTTCCTAGAATTCATAAACTCAAATGCAATGGAACAACTAGTCACCATTCCCACAAGAGGAGACAATATACTAGACCTGATCATCACAAACATGGGGACAAAATGCTCCACACCAGAAGTACATCCCTCTTTGGTAAGATCAGACCATAAATTAATCTCACTGGAAATCCGCATCCCGCCCCCACCCCCTGCACAAAAGACCACAGTGAAGAACTTCTCAAAAGCAAACTTCACACTTCTTAAGACTGAAGTGGTATCTTTCAAGGCCCCGGGCCAGTGGAAACCACAACCCACACTGCTGAATCCTTTGCAAATGCCTTCTATGGGCACCTTCAAGAATGCATGGATCATGCAATCCCAAATAAAACCATGACCCATCCCCCCAAAGGCAGGCGGCCAGTCTGGTGGACCCCAGCCATAAACAAACTTTACAACAGGAGGAGGAGCAAAATCCCTAAAAGGGAAGGCATCTCTGATCAGTACTAGCAAAAAACTACGATCACTCATAAAATCATCCAAGGCCAACTTTGAGAGAAAAATCACAAAAGACACAAAAGACAATCACAAGGCCTTCTTTAGCTATGTTAGAAACCTGGGTAGAAACTCCCAGATATGCTCAGAGTTAGTCCAAAATGACACAGAATACACTGAACCCACTGACATTGCCAACATTCTGGCAGACAGGTTCAGTACAAATTTCTCCTCCCCCTCCCCCACAAAAGGAGAAATAACTATCCCAGCAGAGTGTAGCCTCCCTAACATCTCAGATGCCCAGGTGAGAGCCACCCTCTCTAAAGCTAAAAACGCAGCATCAATGGGACCGGACGGTGTCCCGGGCTGTGTGCTACATAAACTCCAAGAGGAACTAAACCCACACATAAGGCTGCTGTTTAATCTTAGCCTTACTACAGGATACGTACCCAAAGAGTGGCATACGGCAACAGTGGTCCCACTTCACAAAGGCGGTGCTTCTATGGACCATGGAAATTATCGCCCCATAAGCTTGACGAGCCTGGTCTGCAAAGCTATGGAGAGGATCATTATGGAACTCATAAACAAAGACATTGGGGACCTACAGACATTGGATCCTACCCAATTTGGCTTTGTCAAGGGCAGATCCTGCCTTTTGAACTTGGTCGACTTTTTTGAAACAGTCACTAAGGCCATTGATGAGGGTAAGGCAGTTCACACAGCCTACCTTGACCTTGCAAAAGCCTTTGACACAATACCCCACTCGGGCATCATAGACAAACTCACCAGCTTAAATGTAAACCCATATGTCACAAGATGGGTTGCAAACTGGCTCAAGGACAGAACCCACAGGGTCAGAGTTACTGGAGCTTTGTCAGACTCTAAGCCAGTCACAAGCGGTGTCCCACAGGGCTCAGTCCTGGGACCCCTCTTGTTCGGCATTTATTTTTCCGAGGTACAGGCAAACATAGGAGGATTGTGGCTGACAAAGTTCGCAGATGACTGCAAACTGGGTGCCATAATTGATACTCCAGCGGACACAAACATCCTTCAGAGAGGCCTCATAGAAATGGATAATTGGTGCCAGAGCCATGGCCTTAAGCTGAACGCCAAAAAATGTATAGTCATACCCTTTGGGAAAAACAAGGTACCGACAAATTACCACATAGGCGGTAATCCATTAAGTACGGAAGAGGTAATCAGGGACCTAGGGACCCAGGTTGACAGTAACCTCTCATTTGACACTCACATTGCCAAAGTGGTTAGGAAGACCTTCTATATTGCCCACCTTATCATGAAGGGTTTCACATCTAGATCAAGAGAGGTCATTGTGCCCTGTACTCTTCTCTTATCAGGCCAATGATTGAGTACAATGCCCCATTTGGGATGTATCTCACCCGACACCTGCAGCAGTTGGAAAGACCCCAAAAGTTCCTCACCAAGAGGATAAAGGGTCTTAAACATATGTCATATGCTGCCCGACTGAAAAACTCCAGCTCTATTCAGTCGCATACCGCCTACTCAGAGGTGATCTGTGCCTGACGTACAAGGCCATGTCCAATCCTGAATTAATGGACATGCTCCACCTCAGAAAATCCAAATCCATCAGAGCCACGAGAACAAGTGACTTAAACCTCAACACAGAAATAAATAGAACGTGCTGGAGGGACATATTCATAACCCAGAGGCTCCCTACACTCTGGAACAGAATCCCAGTCCATGTTAGGCAGAGCTCCTCACTGACTCTATTCAAGAGAAATCTCGACGAGTGGATGGGAGATCGTAGGTTTACCCCGGGGGTCATCTCTGTGTCACTACTAGACAGAGGCATAGTAAACTAAACCCTAAAAGGGCGCAGTATTCTCATCCTAAGGGGTGGTGTAAGCCACATACACTCTGGCTAGGCTTATAAATGCCCTAGGGCAGATAGCCTAGTATGAACCTATGAACCTATGAACCTATGGATGTTGACCTGTTTTCACTGGTCCTATGTATTTTGTGATCCTCTACCATGGAATAGGCATGCATCATACATTGAAAATAATGGTATCCTTACAGTTGCACAGTCTGTGGGCACAGTGCCACTGGTTGCGGCAGAGAACGTGGAGGGAAAAATACTCACCACATAATGTGACACATCTCTGTTTCTTGTGGAATTCCCTTTTACCTCTCCATATCCCAGTGGAAGAGAAAGTCATGCAAGGCAACCCTACTCAGAGTTCATCACCATCCCCTGCCCATGAATCCGCAATGTGTGAGTACAGTCATCACGAGTGGTAGCCCATTGGCTTCCACTGCAACAGCTTCTGCGTACTGCATGTAATGGGTATGATACAGGCAAATGCCAACACTGCCATGGCAGAGACATTAGGTGAAATACATGGCCTGTAGAATAATGTATGTGAGGGCACTGCCCAAATAATTAGAATGCTTGCTGGGTACTCTTAATGCTGCCATTGAGAGTTTAGCCATGACACCCAAGAGCTGATGCCATTCTTCAGGCAACCACTCATCCACTGCAACTGTAGGTACAACCCCAAGGAGGTAGATCAAGGTTATATACTGCTATCTCCTGCATACCACCCACTTATGAAGTACCTTTTGCAACACTGCATACCTATCCATGCAGATGTGGTCTATATGGTAAGCAGACACATAACACAGCCAATGTGGTCATGACCTCATGGTTTACCTTAGTCCTTGTCAGCAGGGATTAATGCCGTTCCTCAGAAGGGATGTATTTATGGTCAAGAATAATCATGTTCTCCATTGCTTCCACAAGTGGTCACACTGCCCTCTCACACACACACATATATATATAATATATATATATATATATATATATATATATATATATATAATGCAACCACATATGAGCGAGGGGGTCTATATCACATAACTGATATTCCAAAATATTGAACACCATAAGCTCGAACTTGGAATTTTGAAATGTGATAACATCGAACACTCAGAATAGCAAATTTTTTCCCAGGGGAAAAACAATTGCTGTTCCAAGAAATATACACACAACACAAGCACACCAAAATAAATAATCCACACACATACACTTAACAAAACCCTACTTCTAACCCTACACTAAACTGCACATACATTCCTATCCATCCACTAACCTTAACCCACACCCTAACCCTAAGGTCCGTAACTATCACAAACTTACCCTAAGGAGCTATACACAAACAAACTAAATAATACACACATATACACTTAACAAAACCCCACTTCTAACCCTACACTAAACCGTACATACATTCCTATCTATCCACTAACCTTAACCTGTACCCTAACTCTAAGGTCCGTAACTATCGCACACTTACCCTAAGAAACTATACACAAACAAACTAATTAATGCACACACATACACTTAACAAAACCCTACTTCTAACCCTACACTAAACCATACATACATTCCTAGCTATCCACTTACCTTAACCCGCACCTTCACCCTAAGGTCTGTAACTATCACACCACAGTGGAGGAAATAGCGAAGCCACAGAACGGCCCACCAAAATCTTGCCTTAGGTAAGAATTCGATGTTCCACAGCTTCGCATTTTTCAGCCTTCTGTGTAGTGGGTTTGATATTATAACATTCGAAGTTTTGCAACTTCAATGTTATAATATAGACCCTGAGGGAGCTGTGTCACATGGCTTCCATTCTGAGAACTACCTACTGCTTCTGGACAGGTACCTCACTCAGGAAGCACTACCCCTGACTACATGGAAAACCCAGCTTGTCTCAATCTCCAGCCCTTTTAACACATTCCCTTCCACATCCTTAGTTCCCTGCACTATCGCCACTGAGTCCTTTGAAGATTCCTGTGACTGTGTCCCTTCCCAGTAATTGATATGATTGTAATTGTGACCTGCCCTCACTACTGTGTTATATGGGCAAGTGATTACTGATGCTCGGCGTGGACAGTCAGTTTACTGTACATTATACAATTCTTCCTCTAAAACGTGCACGCTGATTGGCCAGCCCAACCAGCGTGCCCGTTGTAAATCCCTCAATATACTAACGGAAAAATTTTTTTCCGTTAGTATAAAACACTGTCTCGCTATGTTAAAAGAGTTTAACATAGCGACACAGGTTTAAAAAAAGCAACGCAGATCTCCGTTGCTTTTTTTTAAAGCTGTCTCGCTATGTTAAACTCCTTTAACATAGCAACACAGTGTGTAAAAAGCAACGGAGATCTTGCGATCTCCATTGCTTTTTTTTTTTAAACCTGTCTCGCTATATTAAATGGGTTTAACATAGCGAGACAGCTTTAAAATAAGTAGCGGAGATCTCTGTTGCTTATTTTAAAGCTGTCTCGCTATGTTAAACCCATTTAACATAGCGAAACAGTAAAAAGCAACGGAGATCTTGCATTCTCCATTGCTTTTGCCCACAGCTCTGATGTACTGCATAGGCATGCGCAGTACATCAGAACTGCCGCGGAATACCAGACAGCTGTGGAAGGGCAGCAAAGAGGCATTATACAATGCCATTATTTAAGAAAAGTAATTATTTCTTTTCTTAAATAATGTCATTGTATAATAGCAATAACCCACTTCTGGGTGTGGGTAATGCGGGATTTAACCACGGTTGTCTTTGTTTGGTCCCTTGGGCTTCACCCTTGGGACCAAACCACGCCAACCGTGGTTAAATCCTGCATTACCCACACCCAGGCATGGGTTATTGCTATAGTATATCCTTGGTGTAGTATTGAATGCATCAGTTTTAAGCTGGGTTCCATGTAATATAGCCCATAGTTGTAGACTAGAATGTACTTCTTTGATAGTGCCACACCATATTGCACCCATATTTGCCACTCCTGGTCTTTCTGTGCAGTCAGTTTCTCCCATGGCTCCACAGATGCCACCTCTTCTGTCCACTGGTCCAGTCTACATTGTCCTCTGTTGGTAATCTCCTGTTCTAGTTGTTTGCATACCAACATGTTGCAAAACAAGAAATATCTTACTCTAGATCTACAGAGCATACTGCAGTATTCCACTGGAGAAATCTAGGCAGCAGAAGTAGGCCTTCATCAATCCAAACACATGCTTGACAATGTTGCTGGTCTGTAACAATGCAATGTTAATTGCATCTTAACCACGCTGAGTTAATTGCATATATGTGTCATGAGCCATAGCTCCAAAGCATATCTGGCATCACCCATAAGTTATTACTGTGGAAATTCAACCTGCACAGATTGGTGGCATATCTAGGACTTGTGCCTGACAGAAGTAGTGGGAAATGACTGGATGTTGCACAGACATGTCATATATAATCTCTTGCATGTTGCACAGCACATGGTAATTGATGGAGTGGAAACTCTTCAGACTAATGTACTGTTGTTCATGCGGATGAGATGGTGCATTTATAGTGATGTGAATTTAATCAGTGGCCTTTAGAGGATCAGGGAAAGTGACTACTTTAAAGAACACCCACATAGTGTTGTTTCCAATCTCTCCTCTGCATAACTTGTCAAACACACATAGTCTGTCACATGGTGCAGTATAAAATCAGCAAACTGATGAATTGCTCATGAGGTAGATGCCGGTGCTAATCATATTTTGTCCCCTCATGGTTATGGCTACTGGAAGTCACTGCATCAGGCTTTGTTGAAGCTACATATACCTTGTATCTACTGGGTTCGGTGTTCCACACATCTTATCAGATTCTATGTGATGATGACATGACTACAATTTCCTATATAGGATTGCTGTCCAGATGATAACATTTGACTATGTCCGTGGTGAGGAAGTGATGGTATATCAGTTGTGGCTGGATTCATCTGTGACACTAAGGATGACAATACACCCTGTCACAGACACTGACTGCAAGACTAGTCTCTGAGATGTACTGTTCGGCTAAAATGGCTGCTGCTTCTAGCATCACAGTGCAGTATCTGACAGCTCACTGAGAAATCATGGTGTTCAAACTTGCAGGTAACTGCAGCTGATCAAGACATTTTTATGTATTTCTGAATTACTCAAGTTGTTTATTTGCATTTGCACTTAGGATCATTTCCATATCACTACACAGTAATTAGCATGTGATGACAAATGTGCAGTTTGTTTTGGGTTACACTGTGCTACCTGTGTCTCTGAAGTGTCCCCCCACCATGTACACTGCCACCCACTGAGCAACTTTGACTAACACAGTGTGCCATTTGCTTCTGAATCCCAGATAATGTGTGCAGTGTTTTATTCTGAAGTGTAATTATAGGACCATTTCAATGAATTGCCGGAAAATGGAAAATTGTTATAAAACATTTTTGTTGCAACAATTGCATCTATCTGAAAATGAAATTGTTACAGATGATTAATTCCATCTGTTTCCTCAAACTCTTTTTAGTGTTCACCTCCTCACTGCAACTTAAGAGTCTACTAAAAGACTGTTGTCTAGGTAACATCTAGAGCTAGTCAGAATACTCAATGTGAAACAGAAGCAGGATACTTCACTAGTCTCCAAGAGTTGTGTATTCAGAATCCCATTGTACACAAATTGCTATGACATGACATGAAGTTTGCTGTACTTAGGAGGTCTGCATGCTAAAAGGCATAATAATGTGGCAAGACTAAATAAAAATAAAACAAGCAAGACCAACAACAGACACTAGTAATAACAATAATGCAGTGACCAGGTGCAAGGTGCACAGATAAAAAAAAAAACACGCAGGGAGTCAAACAAATGAAATCCAAAAATTAATTGACAGATTAAGTGCTTTTGCCTGCTATTGTCAGAACTTCAGCAAAATAAAATCGCACACTCAGCATCAAGTCTATATACTATCAGTTAATTGATACTAATTAAACAAGCAACAAAATCAATTTGCGCTAGTTATAAATTAAATAGACAGCAAAACGTTTCTTATATATGTACTTATGCACAATACAAAAGAATGCTATTGCCACAATGAACTAAATAGGTGAATATATTCAATAAATAAAAATTTCAATACTGAAATGCAAAATGCTCATGAATAAATATTATAAAATGGTAAAAAGTTCTATAGAATAATTAAATAAGCCAGATAGATATTAAAACAAAATGAGCTTAAAAATAGTAGTGTCACTTTGTAATCACAGATGTTGTGAAAAGCAATAAAACAAATAAGGTTGACAAGGTTCAGAACATCTTTGATTACAAAATGACACTATTATTTTAAGCTCATTTTGTTTTAATATCTGCCTGACTTATTTAATTATTCTCTAGAACACAATAAAATAAATAAGATTGACAAGGTTCACAACATCTTTGATTAGAAAGTGACATTACTATTTTATGATAATTTTGTTTTAATATGTATCTGGTTTATTTAATTATTATCTAGCACTTTTAACATTTTAACATTTTATAATAATTATTCATGAACATTTTGCATTTTAGTATTGACATTTTTATTGAATATATTCACCTTTTAGTTCATTGTGGCAATAGTATTTTGTACTGAGCATAAGTACATACGTAAGAAAACGTTTGCTTTTTAATACATAAATTGATTTTGTTGCTTATTTAATTAATATCAAGCAACTGAGAATATATAGACTTGATGTTGAGTGTGTGATTTTATTCTGATGAAGTACAGGCAATAGCAGGACAAAAGCATTTAATCAGTCAATACATTTTTGGATTTCATTTATTTGACTCCCTCCGTGCATTTTTATCTGTGCACCTTGCATTTGGTCACTGGATTTTTGTATTTTTAATGTGGCAAGATTGTTGCATTGGGGATTGTGCAAATATTATATATTGAAGTAGCTGAGAAACATTGGAAATATGAGCCATAAAACATTATAGAGAATGTTGAACTTTATATCACACAGGATCACCCACTACCAACAGTTCAAAAGATAGATGAAAGAAAATCAGATATAGTAGTCCATGAAAAGACAAAAGTAGCATTCATCATTGAAATTGCTATGCCCAGTGATTACAGTACAGAGACACAAAGCCATAAAATACTAGGATCTGCAGGCAGAAATGAGGGCAGAGTGGAAGAAGGATACCCAGACAGTTCCAATATTAGTAGGAGCAATGGGTCTCATAGAAAAGATTTTACAATCATATTTATATAGGCTACCAATATTTGTAACTCCACATAAATTGCAGGAGTCATTTCAGGGCACATTGTGGGAGTCCAACATGTTTTGACTAACATCAAACACAAAAGCAATACTAATTTCATGAACTTTAATTATACTTTGATTAGGAATGAGGTCCATTCCTGTCATGAAACTAAAAACCCAAAAGACATAGAGAAATTAAACCAGGAGATACCTAAGCAGTAGCATGTTTAAAGATTTTTAAAGCTATTGCATAGATCACTGCATGTAGGAGAGTGTGCGTGTGTATGTGTGTGTGTGTGTGTGTGTGTGTGTGTGTGTGTGTGTGTGTGTGTGTGTGTGCATGTGTGTGTATCTATATATTTATACAGGTTTACTGTCGAATCACAAAATGGTCAAAACTGACATTTCAAAAAACAAACCTACTGAAAACCAAAAATATCAGAAAAGGAAAACAAATAATTTCATTTTTCAGTACTAAAACAAAAAGCTTGCCATTGTTTTCAGATCAAATTTGTCTGGGTAGTGGTAATATTATGGTAAGATGGCAGGGTTACAGTTAGGGTTAGAATGCATTAGTAAGGAGGTGCAGAAGGGCTTCTTGTTCTAACCATAGCTTTAGATTCTTTCCCTAACCATAACCCAACACCTTACTTTAGGAAATCCATTCCAATAGCTCTACCACAAGGTACCAGAAACATACACAACATGCAATAGTGACAGCAGCAACACACACACACACACACACACACACACACACACACACACACACACACACACACACACACACACACACACAACCACTATCTGTCCTTACCTACACATAATCTATTTCTAATCTGCAGTCACATATACAGTCCTACCATTTATCCCTTTGCCTAGCCTTACTCTAATCCTAACCTGCCAACACTTGCAGTGCCAAAATGTTTGCTATATTTGAAAGTTTCAGCATTAAAAACAAAACCTCACTTCCCTTCAAAATCTGTATCCTATAGTCTGACTACTTAATTGTTTGATAAAGTATACATTTGAAAATGTTTACATTCATCAAGTTGCAAACACCCAAAAAACTTTTAATTAAAATGCCAACTGACCATTTATGGAATTATGGTACATCACTCTGTCTCTCTCTGTTTCTGCATAGACACATTTAGATATATATGAAAAGTATCCTCTGCTTGTAATGACTACCTTCAAATCCAATATCTGCAATACTGCACAGTTCCTCCCTCCACATTGCAAAATCAACCACCAGTAGCTGACATATAATCACGCCCAATAACCAGGTCATTGTCATCCATTACCATCTGTAGAGAGACACCATACCAATGTTAGTGGAAGTGTGCCATCCTTATATGCAATCATGGAAGATGTGTGGAATGTCTATCTTTCCCAGGGGAAACAAAGGTTGCTGTCCCTGTGTGCCCAAATTAGATGTATATATAATGTGGTATGGAACATACGTTCTTTAAATTAAAAAAAAAAGTGACAGATATTAACTGTGTGGAGGACGGAAAGGTATTTTTTTTGTTTGTGCAATGCAAAATGTTATATGATAACATTTATGCAGCACTACTTAATTTCATGTTACATTAACTGTGATGATACGATGATGATATATGCATTTTCTAGTGATGATTGACAATTTATATCAAACAAAGCATGCACTCTTTTTAGTAAGTATCAAGATATCTTTAAGACCTATGTAATCTAATACTAAGTCAGGCACATTGGATACTTGTATGTCTAATCCAAAGAGACTTCTTGGGGATGCAGCTTCCCACAGCAATGTCAACACTACAACATGTGTGCAATCAGCTTTTTTTTTCATGAGAATATGAGCAGTCCACAGTAATTGGCAGTGTTTGCCATTGACTAAACTCCATTAGGTCATGTTATACAGTGATTCAAAGTTAGATTATTACTTATTTTAATAAGATCCATGTAGGATGTCTGTCAGATATTTCATCACAATTGTTTAAATTAAAAAGAAAATCTTGTATTTTATAATTATAATTTCATGAGTTCCAGTAAATAATTAGTGCTTGTCTTTTTTTTTTTTTTTGTTTTTTTACTTACAGTAAAATATGACTTCTAGGACAAGCACTTTCAACAAAGTCAGTAATTTTATGAAGGATTTTTTTCTGGACTGCTAATGTCAGGAATATGTCATCAGTATAAAAGCACAAATCATATTTGGCATGATATGACCTGAGATGCAAGATCCCAATCTCATATTTGTTTCTGAAGCAGTATAAATAACTACATTTAGGCTCATATGTTCATAAGTTATCACTAGGCATGCATTTGAGAAGATCTTTAAGAAGTCTAACCCAATTTTCAAACTGACCCAAAACACTGTCTGGTAAAGTGACTTCCTCAAGGTTATAGAGTACATAAGTGAAGGCTGAGGGGATCAAACATTAGACTACAGGAAGCAATTAGTTTAATTGCTACAAAAACTACAAGTCCACAGTCATGACAAAATTCCTTCTACATCTATTTCAAAAGCAAATATTGGAGTTTTAATTTTATTAATCTTTTATAATAGTACTTTTAAAATGTTTTCTGCTGTTTTCAGTGTTTCGTAAAGCCATAGTGATACAGATAAATGAGTGAAGGGATATGATATTTCAAGCATTTGTCATAAATTCATATATTTTCCATGTAATTTCTCATCTGTACTCATCTCTCATTAGGCCAGTTACTTAATATAATGCCCCTTTTGGTATATATCAGTCCAAATGCTTGTCACAACTGGAACGACAATTCTGCCAATAGCTAAATCTCAGATATTTTTAGAACAGATTGTTGTATATCTAAACTCACCTGAAAAAGGATGAAACTAATATCAATTCTTATGTTATTCTATTTAATAACGGAATGGTTCCAAAACAGTTTCTGGAGTTAATCTGGTTGATTATCTACATTGAAAATATGGATTACTAAACCACTTTTGCCAAAATGGAACCAAGAGTAAAGAAAAGCATTTCCAAGTATACTTTTTGCAGTGTGTTAAGTATCCTGAACAACTCAACTTGAAGGGGTGCTAAGGTACATGACAATAGCGGAAATTATGTTTCAAAATATGATTTTGTTCTACCCAATAAAGCAAAACTAAAATGAGCAGCAGACAGTCCAAAACATAAGCAGTCCAACCGCTTTCAAAGAAATAGCAAAAACATAGTCTTGTGTCTATAAAGCCCCTTCCCCTATATCCCATGTTAGGTGTATCTCTACTAATATAATCAACTAAAAGGTCTTTAACTTATGGATAATCACTGCACTCACAAGCTCCTACTTCTGAGCTACACAACAGCTGCATTGCTGTGACCCTTCATTGAACTACTTTCAGCCACTTTCTTCATATTTAATAGTTTTCTACTTTTTTCATTTTATTTTGTAGAGGTTCATTTAATCTTCAGTGATACCTATACTCAGTAAGCTTCTGTTCAGCATAATAATATGCCCCAGGAGGCAGCAACTCCACTCTTGCTTATTTAGTTATGGCAGTCCAACTTTGAGAAAATAGACTATTTCTCCTTTTATGGTGATGTTGACTACCAACATGAAAGGGTTGTTATTAGCATAAGACTACTTTTGGTCTTGTGATCAGTTCTGTCCAGTAAGGCTGTGTTGGTAAATACTCATTCTGGATACTGGTGTGTTATCTATTTGTATTCATGTACAACTCTGCTCAGTCCTTCAAACCTTTCACCTCCAGAATTCGAGAGGTGGCAAATAAATAATTAGAGAAAAGGCCACAAATACATGATGCTTTTTAAATTTTTATTTTTATTTATTTATTTAACATTTGTTGACTGGGAAATTCCAACTAAGACAGAGCCTATTTTCAGTGGAAGCTCAGGAAGAAACGCTCCAGATGTATGTTTTTGCTAGTGCTATTAATTTAGAACTTTGTAATTTTTTGTTAAAGGAAGGGTGCAGCAATAATCTGAGAAAGAATTAGGGGTGTTCCCCCAAAATCTGGAGAGTTAAAAGGGTAGTGTGAACAAATATTATGTGTCTTTCAACTGTAGTGATGTACAATCTGTGTCTTCACAAGAGATAGCAGTACAGTACTTGATAAGGGCTTAAGAGTGGCTTCCACCAGGGACAGCAAATAGTGGGTTTCAGGCTGTGTGGTACAACATATGAGAAGGCATAAAAGAGTTTGTCTTCTCCTCATTTTTAAGCTGTTGTGCAGTACAATCATCATCATCAGCCCCCTTTTTCCCATTTTTTTCTACATGAGGGCGGGGTATCATGTTAACTGTCACCATCTCTCTCAATTCAGTGGCACACTCCTGCCTACTTCAACACTCATGCCTGACTGTTGCAGATTTTCTTTCACACAATCCATCCACCTCTTTGCTGGACATTCTCACTTCGTCTTACCTTCTTCCTGTCTGTCTCAAATCTTCCTCAACAGATTATCTTTTGCTTTTCTACACGTGCCCAAACCACCGTAATCTGTTCTCTTTGATCTTTTCTGCAATTGGAGCTACTTTGGCTTCTCTTCTTATATCCCCACTTCTTCGTCTGTCACACAGTGTGCATCCTACCACCTTTCTCAGGCATTTCATTTCCATCACCTGTAACTTCCTCAACTGTTCTGCCTTTACTGCCCTGGTTTCTCTACCATACAGTAGTACTGATTGTACCACTGTCTTGTACACCTTACTTTTCAGCTTCTTTGGCATTCTTCTGTCATAGACTACACCTGATACTCTATGCCAGTTGGCTGTAGCCTCTCTAATTCTAACTTTGTCCTCTTAATTCAGACAACCCTTCTCCTCAACCACCCCTCCCAGATACTTGAAGCTGTTTACCTGTTCCACTATCTTCCCTTCTATCTATATTCTCAGCTTTTTCTAATTTTCCCAATTTGCTGCCATTAGCACTGTCTTATCTGTGATTAGTTTCAACCCATGTGCTTCATATTTGCATTCTATTCTCCTATGTTTTGCTGAAGTTCTAGCTCAGAGTCTGCCTGTACCGCCACATTGTCTGCATACAGCAGCTTTGTTGGTCTGTCCCCTCCAACCTGTTTGCTAATGTAGTCCATCACCAGTATGAACAGCAGTAGGCTCAGAGCTGAACCCTGGTGTACACCCACCCCCACTGGGAACCCCTCTGTGAGGCCAAACATTGTTTGTACTTGAGTCACTGGGTCCTTGTACATACCCTGCACTCATTTTACCAGTGTTTCTGGGACTTCAAACCACCGCAGTACTGCTCAGATCAGCTTTCTTGGGACCTTGTCACATACTTTCTCTAAGTCTAGGAATACCCAATCGGGCTCTCTCCTCATCTTCAGCTTCTTCTCAAGTATCTGTCCCAATGCAAACATCGGGTCAGTTGTGCTGCATCCTGATCTGAATCCGAATTGCTCATCTACCATCTTACATTCTACTACTCTGCATATACATTTATCAATCACCCTCTCCAGAACTTTCATGCAATGTGGTAGGAGTTTGATGCCTCTCTAGTGCCCGCAGTTGTGGATGTCCCCTTTGTGCTTGTAAACTGGCATGAATATGCTTATTCTCCAGTCATCTGGGTTTTGTCTTTCTCTCCACACTGCTATTAGTAACCTCAACTGCCATTTCTCCCTTTGTTCACTCAGCATCTATCATATCTGCTGTAACCTCATTTGAGCCTGCTGCTTTCCCTGACTTCATCTTCCTTAGTGCTGTTCTTACTTCTTCTAAGGTGGGCTCCTCTTCTCTCATCGTATGCTGTTTCTTGGGCAGTACAGGTTCTGTGGGGGTTTCTTCATTCAGAAGCTGCTGGAAATACTCCTTCCATCTGTCTTTGATATCCTGTGGACTGGTTACTGGCATCCCTTATGAAGGGTGTCTGACTACCTTCTTTATCTTACTGTCCTCACCTTGCAACCTGATACAGTTTCTTTGTGCCTCTTACTGAGTCACTTTCCAGAAGATGGTAGAGTGCCTCCAATGCCCTATTCTTTTCTGTTGCAACTTCTTTCTTAGCTACTTTGTTAGCCAACCAGTAGTCCTTCCTAGCCTGGTCAGTGTTTTCTATCTCCCACTTCTTCCTGCACTCCTTCTTTCTTTTGATGACTTCCTGGACTTCTGCATTCCACCAACAGCTTTCCTTAGGTACCTTATTTCCATAACTGGCTCAACCACATACCTGTTCTGTAGTCCTAACAGATGCTGTTTTTAGGCCCTGCTACTCTTCTTCAACTCAGCCTATTTCTTCTTCTTCTTCTTCTTTTCCTTGGGGTGCTAGAGCCCTGAGTAATTCCTTGAACTGTTGTACTTTTTCTCCAGTCAACTTCCAGGTCTTCAGCCTGGTGTCTGTTGACCTTAGAGCCTTCTCTGACCACTGCTTGCAGCTGGTTGTGGCAACTAATAATTTATGCTCTGGGCCGACTGTTTCACTGGGGAGGACTTTGCAATCATAGATTCTACCCCAGTTCCTTTTCCTTACTAGGAGGAAGTCTACCTGAGTTGCATGTTGGCTGCTCCTGTATGTGATCTTTTGACTGTCTCTCTTTCTGAACCATGTGCTGGCTACTATCAAGCCATTTGCCAGACAGAAGTGGAGAATGTCTTCTCCTTCTTTATTCCTGTTGCCCCACCCATGTGGAAACAGTCAGTCCTAATATCTTGTTCTGTCTGTCCTGATATGTGCAATCAAATCACCTATTATCAGCACCAATTCATGTTGTCTTGCTTTATCTAGTAGGTCCTGCAACTGCTATCTGAATGCACTCTTTTCCTCCCTATCACAACCCTGCTATGGGCCATCGGCTGAGATTACGAATACTGCCCCATCATTACACTGGATTCTGATTGCCATGAGTCTGTCATTAATTCTGAAGATATCCCACCTTATGAAGCCTCTCTCTCACCACAGTTCCTACACCATTTCTAGCCTGCCCCCCACCTGAGTAGTAGAGTCTGGATCACAAGCCAAGTGGCTTTGTTGCACTGGCCTTCCCTCGCATCTCTTGGATACATAGGATGTCCAGCCTCCTCCATATCATCATGTCATCCATTTCCAAGCTGCGTCCTCTCAGTGAACTTACATTAAGCGTAGCAATTCTCAGTTCATGTTTGGCAGGTTGGTTGGTTTTACATTCAACTTTAGCTCAACAGAGCTATCCCAGGTAACCCAGGCTGGGCAACTAGACACTGGCCAGCGAGTAGCTTATTGATCCAGGGCTGATGAGCTTTATGCCAGGCACACACTGGCCAATAGGAGCACATGTACCCCTCCCACAGTTAGCAGGGGTCCCTGGTGTGGGTCAGAGTTGGCCAGGTCCTCAACCCACTGTGTGAAGTTCAGGCAGATATCTTTTAAAATGTGCTGTACAAGTAATTTTATGTAACCTTTTATATTCAGTACAAGTTTATCATTTAGTTTCTCAACAAAAGAAGCTCCACATGTATCTGAAGAAGTTGGATTTCAGATATATCATACATTTAGAGTATCATCTCAGACAATTCAGAGCCTTGCACTGTTACAGTTCTGTAATTCCATATGCATTATTCCCACTTTGGTATACACATCTTATACCTTTGTTGTAGTTTTGTATTTAATGAAAGTGGCAGATAGAACAAGAAGTTGTAGGCCAATACAAGAAAATGGAGTATCTATACCACAAACACAAAACTGTCTGCTGCATAAACTTTTAAGGGGGAATACACTGTCCATTGCAAATATTGGTTGTTAAGGCACACTGGATACTGTGTGCTGTTGCCAAAAGGAAGACATCATTAATATCTAACATCATAATACCATTGCTGTGAGACAAATAAACAGCAGCTGGAATGCAATGATCTAGTAACTTAGATGTCTGGTTTGTAGATGGGGATTCAAATGATGCTGGCAAATGTACCAAAAGGACTATGTACTAACAGAAATTTAGTTTAACATACTCAGCATGTAGTATATATTGAAGAGGAGGTCAAGAACAAGCTGGATTTGAAGTGACAGTCTTTAGACAGAGAAAGTTGTTGGTATACTTAAAAAAAAACTGTACAATAGTCAGGAGGTGGTGGCCATTCAAAAGCAGCAACATATTTATGATAAGGTCAAGAAGGAATTTTCAAAACAAATGATTTGACTTGGTTGTAGAAATGTATGAAAAGAACATGTGCCATGCTCGT
>NC_056733.1:1693542284-1693737284 GCF_019279795.1 Protopterus annectens
GTTGGAGTCCCTTTATCCTTTTGGTGGGGGACTTTTGGGGCCTCTCCAATTGCTGCAGATGTCGGGTGAGATACATCCCGAATAGGGCATTGTACTCGATCATTGGTCTGATAAGTGAAGAGTACAGGGGAACAATGACCTCACTAGATCTGGATGTGAATCCCTTCATGATCAGGTGGGCAATGTAGAAGGTCTTTCTAACCACTTTAGCAACGTGAGTGTCAGAAGAAAGGCCACTGTCAACCTGGGTCCCCAGGTCCATGATAACCTCCTCTGTGCTTAGAGGATTGCCACCTATATGGTAGCTTGGGGTTACCTTGCTTTTCCCGAAGGGTATGACTATACATGTTTTGGCATTTAACTTCAGGCCATGGCTCTGGCACCAGCTATCAGTTTCCGTGAGTCCCTTCTGAAGGATATCCGTGTCTGATACACTGTCCACTATGGTGCCCAGTTTGCAGTCATCTGCAAACATTGTCAGCCAAAGTCCTCCTATGTTGGCCTGTACTTCTGAGAAGTAGATGACGAACAATAGGGGGCCAAGGACCGAGCCCTGTGGGACACCACTTGTGACCGGCTTGGAGTCTGACATAGCGCCAGCAACTCTAACCCTGTGGGTCCTGTCCTTAAGCCAGTTTGCAACCCATCTTGTGACATATGGGTTTACATTTAAGTTGGTAGGTTTATCTACAATACCCGAGTGGGGTATTGTGTCGAAAGCCTTTGCAAGGTCAAGGTAGGCTGTATGGACTGCCTTTCCCTCATCAATGGCCTTAGTGACTGTTTTGAAGAAGTCGACCAAGTTCAAAAGGCATGATCTGCCCTTGACAAAGCCAAACTGGGACGGGTCCAATGTCTGCATGTCCCCTATATCTTTGTTTATGAGCTCCATTATGATCCTCTCCATAGCTTTGCAGACTAGACATGTTAAGCTTATGGGGCGGTAATTACCGGGCTCCATAGAGGCACCGCCTTTGTGCAGATGTGCACAACTGGACCCTAACCACGCTGTTGTGCACACTATGGAAATGTAAAGCAGTATTAGCACTAAAGCCCAGGATACTGTCCACCACAGTGAAAGTACTGAACCACTACACTATACAGTACTACAGTGTTAGGTCAGTATGAATAGATGTTGACAATTGTATGCAAAGTATCCCATGCAAAACCTGCAGGCACAGTATAATCCCTGTTGTGTTCACACAAAAAGCATTTGGACAGTAACTACTCAACATGGCACAGAACACACAACCATAAACTGGAGATATTTGTTGAAGGTCACACTCATCCACAAATGTGATGGGCTGCAGAGTTCAACATATGGAAAGCTCACACTGGGCATGCTCACACACTTTGATAAATGAGACATCTTTCACACAACATGCCATGGGAAGGCTGAACTGGGCATGCTCACACACTTAGTCCAAATATCAGTTTAGCATTTTGCCACATATATCTGGTATATGTACGTGTTATTCCAGTAACCAACAACATTATAGCAATCTGACCAGTGCTCACACTTAAATGACTACAGAGACATACATGATATAGTGGATTTCCCCCATATGCAAACATCGTCCACAGATACACAAGTTGTTCATACAAACAGGAACTGTTATGGCAATAAAGACCTGCAAACACTGCTATCAGCACCAAATAATGTGCATCTGACAGTTAAACATATGGGTGTAGAGGTCAACAGTAGGCTGTTTGCCCTAGGGAATGACAGCTTATCCAGTGTGTGTGTGTGTGGGTGATTGTGGTTGGTCTGTGTGCAAGTCTATGTGAGGGAAATGTTCCTCTTAGCAACTGGGAAAACACACCACAGGATGCTCATTCCCCTTTCTAAACACTGATGATGTCAGCACCCTATAAGTAAATCAGGAGAAAAGTAAACTCCCAGTAATTCAAATAGCATGCTCCGCTAATGCGTCCGTCTCTAGTGTCATAACATAGTGAGGTAGGGGTTTGAATCCAGCAAGTGTGTGTGAAGGGGGGGGTAAGTGTGTGTATGAAAGGAACATCCCTTTTGGCAACTGTGAAAACACACCACAGGATGCCCATTCCCCTTTCTAAACACCGATGATGTCAGCACCCTATAAGTATATCAGGGGAAAAGAAATCTCCCAATGATGCGAATAGCGTGCTCTGCTAATGCTTCTGTCTCTAGTGTCATAACATAGTTCGATAGGGGTTTGAATACGGCAAGTGCATGTGAAAAGAACATCCCTTTTGGCAACTGTGAAAACACACCACAGGATGCCCATTCCCCTTTCTAAACATCGATGATGTCAGCACCCTATAAGTATATCAGGGGAAACAAAATCTCCCAGTAATGCGAATACTGCGCTCTGCTGATGCATCTGTCTCTAGTATCATAACATAGTTAGGTAGGGGTTTGAATCCAGCAAGTGTGTGTGGATGACAGAAACATCCCTTTTGGCAACTGTGAAAACACACCACAGGATGCCCATTCCCCTTTCTAAACACTGATGATGTCAGCACCCTATAAGTATATCAGGGGAAAAGAAATCCCCCAGTAATGCGAATAGCGTGCTCTGCTAATGTGTCCGTCTGTAGTGTTAGAACATAGGTAGGGGTTTGAAGCCAGCAAGTGGTAAGTGTGTGTGAAGGGGGTTAGTGTGTGTGTATGAAAAGAACATCCCTTTTGGCAACTGTGAAAACACACCACAGGATGCCCATTCCCCTTTCTAAACACCGATGATGTCAGCACCCTATAAGTATATCAGGGGAAAAGAAATCTCCCAGTAATGCAAATAGCGAGCTCTGCTAATGCGTCCATTTCTAGTGTCATAACATAATTAGGTAGGGGTTTGAATCCGCCAAGTGTGTATGAAAGAAACATCCCTTTTGGCAACTGGGAAAACACACTACAGGATGCACATACCCCTTTCTAAATGATATCACAATTATTTATGGCTTTTGATTCCAGACATGTCACGTGTGTTTTGCTCACACAGAATGCCCATGTGTGCGGGTTGTTTCTCACAATAATGCATGACATCGATTAAACCAGTTATGGCAATGCACACATAATGTATGTGTGTGCCAAATACACATATGTACCTGTGACCTTCAATAGTTACCATGTGTGATGCCTGCCACATGTGAATACATGGTATTTGCACAGGGTAACATTATGACTGTGGTCTTCTGTGCAGGTGCTTCATGTGGGATGTGTATATACAGTGTGAGATGTAGATGCTATCAACCTAGTAGTGAGGGATACACACCTGGTCTGGGGCAAATAGTCTACATGTTGATGAGCAGGTGCTGCATGTTTTCACCTGTTGTGGGAGTGGTAAGAAGTTGTTCCATAGCAATGCAGTGACCGCATGCTAAGAACCATTCAGCTAGGGTGTTGTAGCCACAGTAATTCATTAGCATTCAGTAATATGTCAGCATTCCTGTTGAGGGTATGATGCCAACCAATGTCAGGGTTCTACCAGCCTGTGCCACTTGCTCAGTGAGCCCTTTCATGTTCCCTATCATGTATCCCAGTGAGGGACATCACACATCAGCTGTAGTGGCATGGACAATGACTGAGTCATATGTGTCCATGCATCTGACTGACCTGTATGCTTGTGTTATGTGGTGGACCATAGTGCCCCATGAGCATATCACTGTGACCTTCACCTTGTCCAGCCTGGTGAGCATGACCTCACTGTACTGGACAATAAAAGTACCTAACACAATTGCAGCAGTAGTGTTGTATAGCTGTACAGACTGTGCTTGTTTGGCACACAGGATTTGTGTGCTATGTGTTATGCGTGCTGTGTTCAGGCCTAACATATGCCTGGTTGCCAGCTGCAGACGTGACTGCCACTCAGGCAGGATGCTATCCTTAGGCTCCACGAATGGCCCTGTGTGTTTCCGTGCTTGTATTGCTGTCAGTGTAGGTCCACATCAGACTGGTATTGCAGTCACTGTAGTATTTCATGCCACCTGACAGGTTATGCCAGTACTGGGTTCAGAGTGCTTAGTCCACAGTTTAGCCATGTGTTTCCATCTCATACATGTGTTGTACATCCATGGGTAGGGGATAGGGTTGACTGTGTACATGTGGCAGCTGTGACATTACTACATGACTCACATATTCCACAACTGTACCATAGAGGTGACTGACAACTGACCTTTGCACATGCTACCATAGTATTGAGATTGCAATGGTGATTAACAACACATAGGGCCAATGGTGAACAAGATACATAGGTTCATAGGTTCATACTAGGCTATCTGCCCTCGGGCATTTATACACCTAGCCAGAATGTGTGTGGCTTTCACCATGCATTGTAAATCTATCTTGTTATGCCCTTTTCCAAGGTTAGTATACTGTGCCTCTGTCTAACAGTGACACATAAGTGATACCCAGGGTAAACCTACAATGTCACATCCAGTCATTAATATCCCTCTTGAAGATAGTCACTGAGTGACTCTGCCTAACCTCTATTGGGATAATATTCCAGAGTGAAGGGAGCCTCTGAGTTATGAATGTGTCCCTCCAGCATGTCCTATGTATATCACTACTGAGGTTCAAGTCTTTCCAGCGTGTAGCCTGATGGGATCTGGATATTCCGAGGTGCAGCATGGCCATTAAGTCAGGGTTTGACATGGCTTTATATGTCAGGCACAGATTGCCTATGAAGAGGCAGTATGCCACTGAGTAGAGCTGCTGTTTCTTTAACCAGTCAGTATGTGGCATCTGTTTGAGCCCTTTGATCCTCTTGTTGAGGTATTTTTGTGGTCTTTCCAGTTGCTGCAGGTGTCTGGTAAGGTGCATGCCGACAGGGGCATTGTAGTCAATTATGGGCATGATGAGGGATGAGTAAAGAGGCACAATGTCCTCCCCTGATCTACATGTGAATCCCTTCATGATGATGTGGCCTATATAAAATGTTTTCCTAACCACTTTGGCCATGTTGTTGTCAAATGAGAGAATGCTATCAACTTGTGCACCCCAAGGTCTATAATTCCTTCGTCTGCACTTAATGGATTAACACATATGTGGTACTTTGTGGTCACTTTGTTTGTGACAAAGGGGATGACTATACACTTTTTGGCATTCAGCTTGAGGCCATGGCTGTGGCACAAGTAGTGTGTTTCTAAGAGGCCCTTTTGGAGGATGCGTGTGTTGGCTGGAGAGTTGATTATGGCATCCGGTTTGCAGTCATCTGTGACTTGCTCAGCCACAGTACTTCCATGTTGGCCTGTACCTCTGATAAATATATACTGAACAAGACAGATCCCAGGGCTGAGCCTTGTGGGACACCACTTGTAACTGGTTTTGAGGATGACATGGCTCCAGCAATTCTAACCATGTGTGTTCTGCCCTTGAGCCACTGTGCAATATCTGTAGTGACATAGGGGTTAATATGTACACTGGTGAGCTTCCCTAGAATGCACAAGTGGAGTATTGTATGAAAGGCTTATGCAAGGTCCAGGTAGGCTGTGTAGACCACCTTCCCCTTGACAGTGGCCTTGGTGACTGTTTCAAAGAAATCATACAGGTTTGAGAGGCAGGATCTGCCATTAACAAAGCCAAACTGTGTATGATGACGTGTCTGTAGGTCCCCAATATCTATATTTATGAGGTTCATGATGATCCTTGCCATAGCTTTGCAGACCAAGCTATTCAGGCGTATGGGGCGATAGTGTACAGGATCCGTTAAGGCACCACCTGAATGTAGAGGGACCACTGTTGCTGTACACCACTCTTTGGCCACATATCATGTAGTAAGGCTGGGATTGAACAGTAGTGTTATGTCTGGGTGTAGCTCTTCTTGGGGTTCATGTAGAACACAGCCTGGGACACTGTCTGGTCCCATTGATGCAGTGTTTGATGCTTTGGAGAGGGCAGCTCTTACCTGAGCATCTGAGATGTCAGGGGGGGCAGCACTCTGCTGGAAGAAATATTTGCCCTTTTGGTGTGGAGGGGGGAGAAGGTTGCAGTGAACCTGTCCACTAGGATGTTGGCAATGTCTGTGTGTTTGGTATTTCTTGTGACATCTTGGACTACCTCTGAGCATATCTGGGAATTACCACCCAGGTTGCTAACATAACTACAGAAAGCCTTGTGATTATCCTCAGTGTCTTGTGGAATCTTCTCTCAAAGATGGCCTTAGACAATCTTATGAGTGCCTGTAGTTGTCTTCTAATACTCATCAGTGATGCCTTCACATTTTGGGAGTGTGTTGTATCATGTAGTAGCTTCATTCTTCTATTGTATAGTTTGTTTATGGCTGGTGTCCAGCACACAGGACGTCTGCCTTTGGAGGATTGGGTCTTGCTTTCATTTGGGATTGCATGATCCATGCATTCCTGAATGTGTCCATAGAATGCCTTTATACAGGTATCTGCAGTCTGGTCCATATTTTCAACAGGCCTGGGGGCTTTGAAGGTTTCCACATCATTTATGAGGAGTGTGAACATGCTTGACATGAGTTGTTGACTGTATTCTTCTGTGCAGGGGGTGGCCTTGAGATGTGAATATCTAGTGAGATTAGTTTATGGTCTGATCTTACCAGTGAGGGATACACGTCTGGTCTGGAGCATAGAGTCCCCATGTTGGTGATGATCAGGTTCAGTATGTTTTCCCGTCTTGTGTGAGTGGTAACAAGCTGTTCCATAGCATATTGGTATATAAATTCCAGTAATCTGTGGGTTAGGGTGTTGGAGCTGCAGTCATGCTCCCAGTCTATGTTTGGGTAGTTTAACCCACCCAATATAATGGTGTATGGACAGACCTACATATTTCCAACTGTTTTCAAGAAGGCCAAGTGTGGTTCTTGTGTTTGTGAGGGTGGTCTGTAGTAGGCTATAACCTGGAAGGCAGTTTTACCCATTGTTACTTGCATAGGAATAGTCTCTGATGTTTGGTACTTTGCCACCAACCTGGAGGTGTGGGTATCTTGGATGGATATCAATACACCCCCTCCTTTTGTGGTTTTGTGCAAGTTTGGGGCCTGAAAAGCATGGTATGAGGTATAACTTGGTAGTGCTGGAGTGCTGTTGGTAGCCCTGAATCCGGTATCTGTTACTGCACAGATAGTGATGTTCTCCATGCTGAGGAATGTTTTGAGTATGTGCATCATCAGGTTTTGAGTCCTGCAGTGGCATATATGACTGCTCACGTGGACAGATGCCAGGTAAGTCATATGCAAAGTGTCACAGGCAACGTACATGTGCACAGGAGAAACAGTGACATTCTGTCAAGTGAGACATGAACATACATATAGTAAGCTATGCAGATGTCACTAGGAGTCCACAGAAGCTGTGTAACTCTGCATGGCAGGTCGGATCAGTATTCCAGGGTAACTGCAAGGAAACATGCATGCAAACATAGCTACTGTAAGCAGGGCTGCATGTAGTCCATTGTACAACAAACAAGCTCTACCACTTTCAGTAGGTAACACTGCAAATGCTCACCAGCTGACATATGAATACCTATGTCACCAAAGGTGATACTTACCAGACCACGGACAGAAATGACATGGCCAGACAAGCTGCATCACACATGAACACATATCTCAAGTAACACAGACCTCACAAAGTCAGTGTTCTTAACAGGCACATCCCATAAGGCCAAACACAATGTGTGACACACCTATAATAGGTGATGCCATAGTCAGACACACTGACGTCCCACTCTCCAGACTGAGCAAGGTGAGGGTCACATTTAGCTACCTGTTGGGTGATAGAATGTGCCACATAACATAAGCACTCAGGTCACTCCACAGCAAGTATACGTATGAGGCACTCATTGTCCATGCTGGTGTGAACAACCTGAGACGTTCCTCCCTGGACCACATGGAAAGAGACAGAAAGGAGCTCTTACATCACTCTCCCAAACGCAGGAATCCCACACAGCCTTCATGACGACACAGGAGAGTATAGATTTCTCTGCAAACACCATCATACTGGGTGACATCAACTACCCAAACATAGACTGTGAACATTACTCAAGCCACAATACCCAAGCTCTAGGGTTCCCATAGTTCAGAAACTCTTTAGCTATGGAACAGGTAGTCAACATTCCCACAAGAGGGGAAAATATACTAGACCTGATCATCACAAACATGAGTACAAAATTCTCACCACTTGAAGTATATCCCTCATTGTTGCAATCGGACCATATACTAATCACACTGGAGTACTGGATCCCCCACATATGCAAACCTCAAACACATCTATGTGTGTGTGGGAAATGCCCCTATTAGCAACTGTGACAGTACACTACAGGATGCAGATTCCCCTTTTGAAACATTGATGATGTCAGCACTCTATAACTATATTACCTGAATTAAAGTTCTCCAGTAATTCATACAGCGCTCTGCTAATGCGTCTGTCTCCAGTATCATAACATAGTTATGTAGGGGTTTGAATCCTGCAAAGGGAATGGATGTGAGTTAGTGTGAGTGTGGTTTGTGTGTGTGCATAATGCTGGGAGGGAAAAGTGCCTTTTGCCAACTGGGAGAACACACTACAGGTGCACATCCCTCTTCCTAAACACAGATGATGTCAGCACCCTCTAAGTACAGCATTAGAAAGAATTTCTCCCACTAATGCAAATAGCGCACTCTGCTAATGTGTCTGTCTCTAGTGTCATAACAGAGTTAGGTAGGGGTTTGAATCTTGCAAATGGAAAGTATGTGTTTTAGTGTGAGTGGGGTTAGTGTGTGTGCACAATGCTGGGGGTGAGATGTGGCTTTTGCCAAATGGGGCTACGCACTGCAGGGTGCACATTTGCCTTAACAAACAGTGATGTTGACAGCACCCTATACAAATAACATGACAACAGACAACTGCCAGTACTCAGTATAGTGCTACATGCTACTGTAACACACACATGTACCAGAATATACCTAGATAGTGTTTTGAAACCTGAATGTGGCAAGTGTGTGGATGTGGGATGTTTCTGTGTGTGCATTTCCATATGGAAAACATGTTGGATGTGGCAATCAGGGAACCACAGTACCTGATGCACATTACACTTTTAAACTAATGAGGTTGCCTGCACCCTGTGAATACAGGTAGAGAAGAGGACAGTGGTAGTAATCCAAATAGTGCACTTTTCAAATGTGTACCTGTCATGTGTTGACAGCTACTCATGTAGGGTAATAAATAATGGAAATGGCAGGTGAGCATGTGCATGTGTGGGGGTAGCAGGGTGTGTATAAATGCATGTGTGACAGAACAGATACATATAGCTGAATCTACAATACAGCACATGATGCACATTCCCATAGTCAATGGTAGCATGTGATGGTGTGCAGCTGGTACACTTTGGTAAGTAGTATGGGTGCAGATAAAATTCCTGGACATTCATACAGTTACTGCAGCAGGAATGCTGGGATATACACACAATCATAGTGGAACAGTGAACAGTTACCAACATGTTACTACTTATACACATCTATGTAGTCACCCTGTGCATCAGCAACATTTTTACCTTTTCCTGCACTGATGTTGTAGTATGCAGGAGGTGGCACAGTGTCATCATATGCACAGGGTGTGGGTTAGGTATACCCAAGCCAGCCACTGGTAACACCAATTGACATGTGTGTGTATGTGTGTGTGTGAGGGGCAGCAGTACAGGGTGGACCAGTGTTGGTGCAGTGTGTGTGTGTATGTGTTTGCCCTAGGTGTTAAATATCTGCATGTGTGTAAGCACGCACACAGTCCCACATAATGGCTGCCATGTACAGGGTTTTGTGGACAGCCACAGACTGCAGCTGTCAGGTCATCCAGATCAGTGTCTGTGGGCATGGGCACGGTACCTGTGCCTGGCAGGGGTGCTACGGACCGTATCCGGTACTAACCCAGACTGGGTACTGTCATCGGAAGCGGGAGTGTGCTGACTGGACACAGTTCCCTGTTGGGAATGTCCACGCCACGTGCACGTGGTCTCCTGGGGCGTCCTGATGACAGCACTGACCCAGCATTGCTGGGGCTGCTGCTGGCACTTGAGGTGCGTGAGTGGGCCTGTTGTCATCCGTGGCGACTGCCAGCTGGTGCTGTTGCCAGCATACGGCCACGTCGACGCCGCAAATGCACACCATCGCCCTGGCCCATGGACATCTGGTTGTGGAGCAGCTGTTGTATGTCCCCACAACGTCTGTCAACGACATCTGTGAAATTACAAATAACATTCGCAATGTCACGCATGCCATCTGTCATGGCTGTGCGACATGCTCTCAGCTCCATCAGACCCTGTCTGGTGTACCTTTCCATACGTGCCTGTGCCTGCATAACAGTCTGAAACATAGTGGAGGTTGACATACCTCCTTGGGCACATTGGCCAGAGGCAGTACGGCCACGGATGCCCCCATGAGAACCCATGGGCAACTGTCTGCGTGGTACCATTGGAGGACCCTGCTCATGGCTGCTTTGTGAGGATGCATGTACCACAGGTACCACATTACCCTGATCTATGCCCAATGCAGACTGTCCATCGCCTAGGGACAATGATGACAAAGAATGTAACGGCAGGATGACTGTGCGCATTGAAGGGGTTGACAGCTGTGTACTGTCAATTGGCTGACCAATGGCGGACCCAGACACACCTTCCTGCACCATTATAGACATTTCATCATCATCAGTACCTGGGGCACAAGATTCAGGTTCCCTGCTGCAGGTCACCAGAGCAGCACCAGAACCTACGGGAGGGAAACAGGGAACACAGGTTACAGTCTCAACACATATGTTACGGTGATGCACTTCAATACAAATGCACACATTCAGAAATGGACACATGCACTCATGGACACACACACACATGCACACATGGGCACAGGCACACATGCACACATGCACACCCACAGTACACACACACACATCAATACTGAGTTACACTACTCTTACTAGTATTAACGTGAGTGTTGCAGGTATTATTAAACACACTCACCAGCATGTATACTACAGAGATACACTACTCTTACTAGTATTATAAATTGTTTTTCAGGTAATGATAAACACACTCACCAGCATGTATGGCCTGCCTCGTTGCTAGATGGGAGGGACCTGGAAATATGAAGAAAGTAATGTCAGTGGGCACAAGTGTGCCATTTGTTTTGCATATGATACAGTACAGTAGTACACCAGTTCCCTTATACACATCAGCTGCTCATAATGTCAGTATCACACATGCACAATTACATATCATGATGACAGATACATACCACGTGCACACCTTATGCATGCATGAAGTAACAGTGTACAGAACAGTCATATGTACATATGGCATCTTACCTGCACGCTCAGTGTCTTGCTGCTGTGTGGATCCAACCTCCATCATTATGCAAGTCTGATGCTGTTGTTGTTCTGGGGCTGGATCCATGACACTTAGCAGTAGCCCCTCCTGTCTGGTGAGGGGGGGATGTGTGGCCACCCCCCCCACCTGTGGCAACCTGTTGCCTGCGGATATCTGCAGCATGCTGGTGGACATTTCTAATCAAATCACTGCAGTGATGTCTCACCTGCTCATATGTCCTATCATGCATGCCAACATCATTTATCCTGCTGACAAGGTTTTGCCACAGTGCAGACCTCTCCTGCTGATTCTGGGTGGTGCGTGAAAACAGGATGTCATAGTCACGCACCAGGCTCTGGTGGATCACTTCGTCCTCTGCAGCAGAGTAGGCAGGGTTCCTTTTTGGACCCATATCTCCCTGGAAAAGTACACAAACAGGATATCAGCAGAGTATGTCAGCAATATATGGTACACATTCTATACATAAAGTATTAAAATTGTAGTTATTACTGCTTGGTTGTAACTTGATTAAAGTGTAGCTATCATTCTACATCTTTTAGATTAAGCACTTGGCCTTCAGACCAGTTGTTTTACATTAGGAAGGTTTGTGGCAAGCACTGTGGTGGCAGGACAGGTAGCTGTCATCCTTCTAAGATGGGAACTGCTGATTGAGAGCCCAGTGTCCAAGTGTATTAGTTCTGATATAAGCAGTTGGGCTTCAGGCCAGTTATTTAACATTAACAAGGTTTGTGGTCTGCACTCTTGTGTGAGAATAGGCTGTACTCTGCCATTCATAGCTGAGAACTTCTGGTTTAAGGTTTATAGTGCCTGCATATTTGAACTGTATCGTACTGACATTGGTACACCTTGTTTGCTGTAGCATACACTACATCCAAGCCTCCTGGATCTAGCTTTGTTTATATGCTTGTTATTTGTTAGCTTGTTATTTCACTGGTACGCTAATTCCACATAATACACAGCTTCTCAGCACTTCTGTGAATCACTACTGATATCTGCATCGCTTACTGTACTTATTTCCTTGTTACACTTGACAGAAAGTGACTGCTTGTCATTTTTGCATTTACTTAATTGTAACACATTGCACTTAAGTTACCTGGCACTTGCTCACTGAAGCTATTATATCAGTCAGCAGTAGAAATTAATATCAGTACACCCTCACTCCCCACTGGACCTTGTTTTCAATTATTACAGACTTCACAATAGTATTCTAGCATGTCCAAAGGTCAGTTGTCAATCTCCTCTCCAGTCCAGCTGGTGAGTGTGGTAATCCAGAGGCAATGTTATAACAGCCTCATGTACACAGACAACCCCCTCCTCCTAACAACAAATCCAAACACATGTGAGTGATGCAACCATATACCAAACTGGAGGCTAGGCTCTCTCTACTCAATACTGCCATAACCAGTCAGGTGGAGAAGGAAACCACACTCACTACAATTCCAGTCTCACATAGACCTACCACGACAGCAAAACAAACACATAATCACACAAAAACATACTCAGAGGATCAAAATAAAGATCTGCCTAAGCAGCAGAGACCACCAAAGCAGACACCCAAGCAACTGCTACCCCATAACCATACACGTGCAACACATATCTCACAAAGCCAATGTGCTGGACACTCACAGCCCTTAACAGTAAACAACACACCTCATACACTTGTAATAGGTGACTCTATCATCAGGCACACTGACGTAATGTTCACCCGGCTGAACGAGGAGAGGGTCACAGTGTGCAGCCTGTCGGGCACTACAACCCGCCACATAACACAAGCACTCAAGTAACTCCAAGGCAAGTACAAATATGACTCACTCATTGTCCATGCTGATGTGAATGACCTGACACATACCTCCCTGGACTACATGAAAAGAGACAGAAAGGAGCTCTCTGAGCATGTAGCCCAAGATAGTATGACCCTGACCTTGAGTAGCATCTTACCCTCACCAAGAATGATGCCACAATATCAAGGCAAGATGATCACTTTCAACAATTGACTGAAGTACTGGTGTCATTCAAAGGTGATCCAATGCCTGTCAGCTTGGGATGATATGCTGTACAAGTCACAATGCTTTGCTAGGGACAGCTTGCACCTGTCACCCCTGGGCTTTTGGATTTTGGCAAAGGCTCTTGCTACACCCATAGTGCCTTTATTAGGCTAGGCTCATAAGGCAAACCCACATCCATACGTATCACAAAGGATGAGGAACTAAGAGTAATGCTACTCAACACCAGAAGTCTAAACCTCAAGATACACGCACTCAAAACTCTACTTAGCATTATGGACATCGATATCTGTGCAGTAACAGAAACCTGTTTCAGGTTTCCCAAGAGCACACCAGCACTACCAAGTTATACCTGTTACCATTCTTGTCGGCCCCAACACTTGGACCAAACAACAAAAGGAGGGTGAGTATCAATATTCATCAAAGATACCCACACCTCCACATTGGTGGCAAAGTACCACATAGGTGTTAAGCCATTAAGTACAGAAGACGTAATTGGGGACCTGGGGAACAAACTTGATAGCAATCTGTCATTTGACAACCATGTGGCCAAAGTGGATTGGAAAACATGTTATATAGCCCAGGTAATCATGAAGGGATTCACATGTACATCAGGGGAGGTCATTGTGCCTCTTTACTCATCCATCAGCAGGCCAATAATTGAGTACAATGCCCCTTTTAGGATGTACCTAACCAGACACCTACAGCAACTGCAAAAACCCCAACAGTACCTCATCAAGAGGATCAAAGGGCTCAAACAGATGCCATATGCTGCCCAGTTAAAGAAATTCCAGCTGGACTCAGTGGCATACTGCCTGTTCAGAGGCAGTCTGTGCCTGCCATATACAGCCATGTCCAACCCAGAAGTAATGGACATGCTGCACCTCAGGAAATCAAAATCCCATACAGCCACACGCTCAAGAGACATGAACCTTAGCACTGAAATAAATAGGACATGCTGGAGGGACAGATTCATAACCCAGAGGCTCCATTCACTCTGTAATGAACTCACAGTACAGGTTAGGCAGAGTCCCTCATTGACTCTCTTCCATAGGAATCTGGATGAGTGGATGGAGATCATAGTTGTACCCTGGGTATCACTTCTATGTCACTGTTAGACAGAGGCACAGTATACTAACCTTGGAAAAGGGCATAGCAACATAAATTTTAATTGGGTGGCAAAAGACAAACACATTCTGCTAGGCTTATCAATGCCCTAGGGCAAATAGCCTAGTATGAACCTATGAACCTATGTGTACTGCTATTGTACTTCTGCCATATGTTGCATGTGTGTGTGTTGTGGGGGATGCACAGGTAATGGCCAGTTATTCTGCACAGGCAACACTTCTGAAACACTATGGGTGTTCATCCCAGCATACTGTATGTGTGTTGCCATCCAACACTGTGATGTGGACACACATTACTCAGCCTGGATATATATATCCCAACAATACCACAAGCACAGTACACTACCTTGCTATGTATGTATGTAATTACACAGTTATTCACTAGTTAGGACTGTGATGCTATCCATGCAGCCCACTGGGCCAGTGGAAGCCACAACACACACTGCTGGCCCCTTTGCAAAAGCTTACCACAGACATCCCACATAGTGCATGTAATGTGCACACACATATCTAACCCAGACCATATGCACACCACTTATTTATCCTGTCCAGTGGACTACAGATACAGGCACATTGTATAACAATAGCAGGAGGCTACTGCAGCACAGAGCATATTCACATGAAGGCAAGGCATCTGTGGTCAGCAGTGGTAAGATGCTTCACATTCACCAGATGCACAGATATTGGCAACATTTTTGCAGACAGTTTGGGTGCAGGTATTCCCCCCCCCCATTCTCCTACACAAGTGGAATTAGTTATCACAGATGAATGTAACCTCCCTATCATCTCACATGTCCAGGTGAGGGCCACCCTCAACATTGCAGAACACACAGCATCACTGTTACAAAATGGTATCCATGGATGTGTGATACGTTCACCCCTAGAGGACATAGCACCACATTACAGACTGATATTAAACCCTGGCCATACTACAGGATATGTACCTGAACAGTGACATACATACACAGTGGTCCCACACCAATGAGGAGGAAACTCTACTGACCCTGGGAACTACTGCATCATATGCATAACTGGCCTTGTGTTCTAAGCTATGGAAATTGTAAGTATGGAAGACATGTACAGCAATATTACATATGTATATATATCAGGACTATGTACACACAACCTATCTCATGGACATACCTATAGATAGTGAACTATGATACATTTGGAGGTTTCACAGTAAACACAGTATTAACCTACTACTTTGCATTACCTGTGTTTGTGTCAGCTGTTGCTGTGTCACTGCTGCTACTTGCTGTTTGCTGCTGCTGCTTTTGCTGCTGTGCTGATGCAGTTTTTATTTTCACTGCCTTTATTGCTTTCTTTCTTTCTTTCTTTCTCTCTCTCTCTCTCTCTGTCTTTCTCCATCAGTTTGGTGCAATGAATGTATTGCATGTGTGGAGTGTTAGTACTGGATGCTTTTGTAGGTATCTGCATGGGTCCATGTGATGGCCTCTGCACCAATTGTAAGGCAGCATTTGCTAATTGCATGCAGCCAGTTGTGTACTGATTGCATGTCTCACTGTGATTTCAGGACAGTGCTATAAAAGGGTATGTGAGATAGGCATTGCCCTTTCAGATTGTAAGGGCATGGACCATGCTGCTATGCTGTCGACAGTGTTCTGTGAGTGTGAAGGTTAGTAAGTCTCTCATGATTCATGCTGTGTTGTAACTTCAGGTTGCTGCATTTCTCTCACCTGTTCCCTGTAGTGAGTGTGTATGCATACTGACACCTACAACTATATTTCATATGTATTAATATATATATATATATATATATATATATATATATATATATATATATGTGTGTGTGTGTACATATACATACTTTCATATATGTACATTAGCTGACATTATTAAGTACAAGCTAACAATTAGCAGGGCTGTTTCTGTTAACACTAACCTAGTATGGGAATTCAGTAATTCGGGCATTAAAACACTACCTGACATGCTTTGGGTGGTACACATCCTATATTGCCTTTATATTGATTCCTACTATTACATGTTATATTTATTTTAGCACTATGTTCTTGTATGAAAGTCATGGCTTAGTGGTAGGTCATACAGACAAGTGTTACCAATGTCCTGTGTTTGAGACTGGCAGTGGGAATTTATTTTTCTTTCAAAATTAGTACAGGACCTGTCAATCAAAGTGCTGAAGGCACCTTTACGCAGTTAAAAGGGTTAGTAAGTCTCACAGGAGTCAGGCTGTGTTGTAGATTCTGGTTGCTGCATTTATCTTCACTGTTTCCTGTAGTGAGTGTGTATGAATACTGACACCTACCACTATATTTCATATGTATTAATATATATATATATATATATATATATATATATATATATATATATATATATATATATATGTGTGTGTGTGTGTGTGTGTGTGTGTACATATAATACTTTCATATATGTACATTACCTTACATTATTATGTACAAGCTAACAATTATCAGACCTGTTTCTGTTAACACTAAACTAGTATGGGAATCCAGTAATTTGGCCATTAAAAATCTACCTGACATGCTTTGGGTAGTACACATCCTATATTGCCTTTATATTGATTCCTAGTATTACATGTTATATTTATTTTAGCACTGCATTCTTGTATGAGAGTCATGGCTTAGTGGTAGGTCATACATACTAGTGCTACCAAGGTCCTGGGTTTGAGACTGGCAGTGGGAATTTATTTTTCTTTCGAAATGAGTACAGGACCTGTCAATCAAAAGTGCCAAAGACACTTTTAAGCACTTAAAACCAGGTCTGCGCTTGTTTGCGCGGAGCTCAAGCATGTGCACTGGCGTTAGCTCACAAGACACAAGCGACACCCGCTATTTTCTTTGAAAGAAAAGAAAAAGGGGTGACAGGAAAGTGGTGAAAAAGGGGTGACAAAGAGGGTAAGACAGTAGGGAAACAAGCTTGGGATTTGCAGGAAGGATGTAGGTGAGGCCCATAGCTGCCCATGTCTTTCTCAGCAACAGCTGTGCATTTGTATGTAATTTGGTGTGACATTTGAAACCTTCCACCCCTGAGAGAGGTGTCAGGACAACATTAATACCTGTTGTACAGCCAATTGTAATTAACAGTTTCAATGTCCAGCGGACATGTGTGCAACATGGACAGCTATGTATGGGGCGTAATTTTTTTGTGGGTACAGAGTGCCCTTTTTTTTTTTTTTTTTCAGGTGAGTGGTATGTCAGGTGAGGTTGGTATAGCTGGGGAGGTAGGTTGGGTAGGTTAATAGACAAAACAGACAAGACGCATACAGGGGCGGTGTATGACACATGTGGGGGGGTTACACAATTGACGGGGATGGAGGTTGGGATATCCAGGGCACATGAGCCCACAGATGGCAACAGTGGAACTGATATCCCCACCCATAGGCAGTTGCCACTGTTCCTTCACAGCCCAGGACGGGGCTGTGCTGGGGGCTGTGCAGGCGGGACAACGGGCATGCCCGTAAGCTGTGCCACCCGGACCTCAAGCTGGCATAGGGGCCCAAGAACAGAGTCTTGGATCTCCCTTCGCACCACAGACCGGACACCTTGGAAGGTGAGTGGGCGGGCTCCTCCGGCCACGCTTGCAGAGGGGGGACGGACCCCATCCCCTGCAGCGCTTCCACCCGAAGGTGGCACAGGGCCACCGGAGGAGGGTCCAGCCTGGGCACTAGTGCCAGGTGCAGTCGCCAGATGAGGTGGGAGAGGTGGGTCTGCTGGGACTTGCCTTCCCAAGCGTTCTGGGTTTGTGAGTATGTTATGTTAGTTTGGGTTAGTAGCATATTATTCCATTCAAATTAGTTGTAATAGCATGCATTGGTATTCCCATTAAACAAACACCCAGATATTAACACCATTGAACAACAGGCATATCAATATCACATGCATTATTTGAACAGAAATACACAATCAAACAACATGCAGGGTTGATTAATGGCAACAGGCCATCAGGTTTGCAGGTATGAACAGGGCACATGCAACAACGGACATGCATATATTTTTGAAACAACAGGACAAATGTCCATGGTTAATGAAATGTTCACATACCAAAATTTAGTGAGTTTTTAAATTTGCAATTATAGGGTGGGTGGGGAAAGAAAATGATGACACATTCATACATTATACATTAATATACATTTGTAATAGAAACACAATTAACTTGTGGGTGATAGTTTCAAAATGATTCTTTATTGATTGTCATGCTAGACCTGTTACAGATACATCACTATCCTAGTTATTGTGACTTTGATCAGATACATCCTCCTGCTACACTTTGATGACAGGGCAGAGGGAAACTATGGATGTTTAGTATGTCAGACAATCATTCAT
The DNA here is from genome assembly GCF_019279795.1 of Protopterus annectens. NCBI lineage: Eukaryota > Metazoa > Chordata > Ceratodontiformes > Protopteridae > Protopterus > Protopterus annectens. Next base: position 1,693,561,030 of record NC_056733.1, read on the forward strand.
TCTATCTGAAAATTGTTGACTGTCATCACCATATACAGATTTTGGCTTAAACATTCAAGATTCAAACACACTGCAATCAGTTTGAGATGTTACTTTTTAATTCCCACATGCATGTAGTTCTGTAGAACCACACTGAGGCTTATATATTCAGGGGTTATTACTACTTTATTTATTGATGCATGATCCTTTCAGTCACTCTCACACATCCTGCTATTTCACAGCTCAGGTTGGTACTTCTAGGCTTTTTTCACATATTAGACCTGTGGTGAATCAAACACTTTCCAGCAGCCTCACTTCTGTCATGATTCAACATTTCAACAGGGGATATATCTCACATGTGATTAACTCAGCTTCTGAGGCTGTACTTTTGAGACTACTGCAGGTTATACTACATTTAATTAATGGTGGGACATCTGTATTACAGAACTATTTATTTCTATCAATTATATTTCCAGTTTCACTTGCATACTGATGAACTTGTTGCAGCCATACCTGCAGACTTTCACTTGTTGCTTGCACATTCTATTACTTTTAATCAATACACTGCAGTGTTCTGCTACGTGCTACACTATAATATTTAGTTACAAGTACTAGGTGGGGTTACTAACCTGCATGGTGGCGAAGCCACACCAGCCTGTGGTCATGCGCCCTTCGATTCATAGAGTGGACACCTGCAGCTGTAATACAAAACAAGTAATATTGGAATACACATCTCCATGGTATCAGCTAGTTGAATTCCTTACATACATAAGTAAAATGTAACTTACTCAGTAGTGGGGCGTTGGGCATATCTCGGGCCTCCTGGATCCATTGGGTCAACTGGTCTTGTTTACGTCGCTTCAGGTCCGCATGGTGGTGATGGACCTGCTCACCAGTACGTGGAATCCCAGTAGCACTAGTGAGATCATGAGCCAACTGGTCCCATGCCTCTGCCCTGTATGCTCCCCATGAGACCTGGCCCTGCATGAGTTGGGCCTCATGATGGTGAACTAGGAGCCAGACCATGTATCTGGACTCCTCAATGCCCCACCGCTGTGCTCAAAAGCAACGTCCCTCCCCTACTCCACTTATTCTGCCTGCAGGTCTATTCTGCAATCGTTTCTGCTGTGTATTCCCGCCTATGGGGCTTATATATGCCGATTTTCCCACACATTTCTATGATTGGCTGTTTTGGAATTGTATCTACTTCACAGAAACTGCTTTATCATGCTCCATTTTGGATTATATCCTATATATATATGCTATTTCTGCATTTCTAAGTATTGCTGTCATGGCTTAGTGGTTTAGTACCTTGACTCTAGTGCATGATATCCTGGGTTCAAATCTCACCACTGATTTTTAATTTTCATGACTGTCTAGAAATACGTTGAGGACCTGTCAATCAAACATGCCAAAAGCACTTTTAAACACTTAAAACCAGGTCTGCGCTCGTTTGCGCGGAGCTAACGCATGCGCACCGGCGGTTAGCTTGTGGGCGCAACGCGCACCTCCGTGCAAACGGTGTGCGCTGGGATAAACCTTAATTGGCTAGTAACACGCATGTTGAGCTAAGCACAGCTAGTTGCGCACAGTTTGAGCCTGTTAAACTGGTGCTTAGCTACGGGCAAGCAATTTGCAGCCTTTCAAACACTACTCAGCTACGGGCACTCTGTCTCACAGCAGCTTAGCTATCACTACATTTCTAAATAATTTTATTATTGTATTACTTGAATATATATGCTCCATTTCATTCCATTTTACAAAAGGAAATACTTTTACATTTGCACAATACTGTCAGGGGCCTTTTTAGTGCTTATTTACAAAAAAAAAAGGCTGTTGTGTGGGCTCGAACCTTGCCTGCCTGCTCTTAAGCCGACAACTCTACCGCTATGCTATTACTTCTTGGCTTACTTTGCATATTTAGTTCTTATATCCTTTTCCACTGATTGCTAACTGCAGTTGCGCTAGTAGCACACCTGCGCACACGAGCGCACACAGTAGCAAACATTTACGGGGTTTAAAAAAAATAAAACAGTTTTTATTTTCATTTTATAACATCTGTTCACTTTTTACATTGCTGGTCTGTGGGGGCATGTGTTGTTTAGTGTGTTTATTCACATTTCCATGGCCTTTCTCGTGGCTGTTTACTTTCTGCCATTATAGACTTCCGGGGGCGTGTCCGCTTGCAGGGCTTAGCCAACGGACACGCCCCCTACTGTCTTACATGGACTGTGTAAGAGTTACAGTGTGATTCAGCATGCCTCATGCACCTCATGCATATGCATGACATGCTGACATCACACCGTTTAACTGCAGCCTCCGTGTAAGAGTTATAACTCTTACACGGAGGCTTCCTGAATCCTGCCCAATGTTTAAATATTGCTCTTATCAACTTAGAAAGATAATAGAATAGTAGTAGGTCTTGCATTAGTATGAATTTTTGAAGGTATGAAATCTGAAACTCAAATGTCTGTCATTATTTTCTAACTTCAGTCTTTAATGATTTGCTACTAATTTGCCAGAAAACCACAATTTTATGAAAAACAGACCAAAAATGTTATGCAAATATATAAAATTGCCACACAATACAACTGGGAACATGTCAAAGAAGGGACACCTTTTTAAAATTAGTACTGTTAACTTGAGCAGCTGACAAAATAAGATCATCTACATGCATTTCTGAAATAAAAGTAATCTATAACTCTGATCATTACAGTTATTTATAATTGTAAACCCTTCACTTTTTCTTCCAAAATTGCCATTTTGCAGGGGGATTATTAGGGGAAGAACAACATTTTGAGCCAAAATTGGGGACAGTTGAGAGGTTTGGATATTCCTAATTCTATAAAGCAATTTATTTGCACATACCTCTCAACCTCTTAATGCAGGAAATCTGGACAAGGCCAAATATATTGGGGGAACATGCAAACAGTACTAAAAATTGCTCTTGTATAAACTTAAGACAGTTGGTAGAATAACAGGTCTTGCTTTAGCATGCATTTTTCTGAAGGTTATGATGTCTGAAACTCAATGTCTGTCATTATTTAGTGACTTCATTCTTAAATGATTTGGCAGAAAACCACAAATTTTATGAGGAACAAATCAAAAATAAGAAGCAAAAATCTATTTATTCTGCAAAATTCTGGACAGTTGAGAGGTATAGTTCAGCCGGGGCTGTCTGAGTTTGCTGCTCCCCCCTCACAAAAATCATGGTCGAATGGAGCGTCCCCCCTGCAGCCATTACAATGTCCCATTCCTTGGTTACTTTGCCCCATTTGCCATAAACACTGTAATGTGCATACTGCTTTACTTCTGCGATGATTATGGATTTCATTTGAACATTTTATTTTATATTTTACAGCATAAACCCTAACAGATATCTGCTAAGCAGAGCAATGCAGTCTCACAATGAAAATAGACTTGGCATTAAAACTTCTCTGCCCTTGAAACTCACATTCACTGAAACAGCATTGAAACCCACATTCAAAGAAAATACATTTTGTCAGTGGCAGATAAAGATAAATTTTGGGCTGTTTTCAAATCATAGGCCCCTTGAACACGAAACATACACATGCTCTTTGATACACCGTCCTGACTGTATTAATTTATATTCCTTGTACAATACAGTACAGTTGAACTGCCCAATTCAGAACATTTCCATCGTAAAAGTCTACTCAAACTTCAACAGTCCACCAGTATCAGTAAATATGCACGATCTCTGAAGATGTAAAAGCCATCTAAATAATTCCACATTAATGAAATCTGTTAACTAATGAAGAGGTTACTGCTAGCAAACAACTTTATATGTCATTGTTTCATCTACAAATAAACTGCCTGTTGCCCTTGAGGAATAAATTGCTTATGTTGCATTAAAAACTTATAATGCTAGTAATATCGCAATAGGGAATGGATGGCAAACTGATAACAGGTTCATAGTTACTAGGTATCTTTGCCAAAGAGGACTGTAGCATCCATCCCCTTACAGTATCAGCAATGGATCTGTTTACTGTGGGAGTAGAACCCACAGCCTTCTGCATCAAAAGCAAGCATACTACCTGTTGCGCTATTTACACTGCAAGCAGACTTGGCATAAGCAGCACTAAACTTTTGTTCTCCTGCAGCTCTCAGCTCCTTGTAAAATCTACTCGACACTCAGCTGTATCTCTGAACTTTGCTGCACAAGAAATCTGGACAAAGCCAAATTTTATTTGGGGGGCGTAGAAAAAGCCCGAAAACCAGGGACACATTTTAAACATTGCTGGTATAATGTTGGAAAGTTGCTAGAATAAAATGCTGTGTTACCACCATACATTTCACTGCCAAGTATTGAACCCAGGTCCCTATGCAAAACAGCCAGAGCAACATACCACTATGCACAATCATCTATTTTTATGAAAGAAAGGAAGACTGAAACTTAAATGGCTACCATTTAGTGAATTCAGTTCTCACCATAGCTGTCAACATCTTAGCACAAAACACCTGAACAAAGCAAATAATGGGGGAATACAGCCCCCAAACATATTCAGTGAGTTCAGTTATCACCATAGCTCTCAACCTTGGCACAAAAAACCTGGACGGAACCAATAATGGGGGAATGCATTCCAAAAAATAGGGACAAATATCCACTGAAGACATCAGAGCAAACCCACACAAACACAGGGAGAACATGCAGACTCCACATAGAAGGCACCCCAGCCAAGAATCAAATCAGACAACCCACAGCTGTCAGGCAACACTGCTACCACTGCACCATTGCACTACTGTCGGTTTTAAGTAACAAAAATACAGAAACCACAGATTTTATGAGGAACGGAACAAATATGAGGCAAAAATCCGCAAATGCTTTAGAAATGGTGGTGGGTAGGGAATTCAGGCTCTTGTCACTTGGGCCCAAGGTACAGGGTTCAAGTCTTATTCTCTACCCACCACCATGAAGCATTTTACACACACCTCCGCGTGAATGTGATCCTGTCCTATCCTCCATACTAGCCCGCGCATGCTGTGGTCTCGGTCTCCCATGAGATGTGAGGAGGCTGGAGCCTCCTGCTATTGGTCCAGCCTGTGGGCAATGCAGTCTGGTGTCCTTCCGGTTTGTGCGGTCATCACTGTACAGATTTCTGGGTTGGAAGGGTGGAGTTAACACCCTTCCCTATGTGGACTGCCTAACTGAGCAGTCTGGAGCTCAGGAATGCCTGAGCATGCGTGCTTGGAGTTCTGGTCTGCCTAACACAGCAGCCAGGAACTAAGCACGCATGTGCAGAGTCAGAGATATTATTTTATTTTTATGTATCCTACGGTGAACAGTGGGGCGACTGGGGACTTTTATTTTATGCACAGGTGGGGGACCCATTTTACAGGTGGGAGGGCTGCAGTCCTGCAGTCCTATAGCACGAGCCAACCCTGTGTGCCATGCTACATGACATCATCCTGAGAAAACAGCTTCAGCAGGATCAACATGGGGAAAGAGCGCAGATCCCACCACCAATGCTAAGGTTACCACAGCCACATGCAGATGAGAAGTCAGGGGGGGAAACTAGCAACTGATGTTGGTATATACAGGTGTTGGCAAGCTCAAATATGCCCTTGCATTGGCTAAGAGACAAAGCATAGCACACTCACTCACCACCTAAGGGCCTAAAACTCTCCTCCTATGCACATGCATATAGTAACAGCAATGCCAAGCAACTCTCACATCCTCACCTCCCCATGTATTGGCTGTGTACTGCTTGCATCAGACAGAGTCAGCCCTGAACTAAAACTGTTGCAACTGCTGGATTTACAAGGTAAGTAGTAAACCTGGAGTGTATTGTGTAATAATATGAATGAGTGGCATATCCTTGCATTTCATTATTTATAGTGTAAGCAAGTAAAAGGTGGGAACTTTGTATGGAAATGACCTTAACATGTGACACAAGAAACTTATTTGATTTATATGTGTCCATTAACAAGTAGTAGACCTCAGGCATCAAATATTCACACAGTTATACCTCTCAAAAGTAATGATGGTCACTGCATGTCGTCAGTTTTGCACCATACATTTGCACTGAAAAATCATTAAAGAGAGAAGTTAGAAAGTAATTGTAGATCAGACTGCATGACAGAATGAGCTGTGTCTTTAAGACATGTCAAAGACAGAGCGTGCACATATAAATGCCAGGCACATGCTATTCCAAGTGCCATTTTGAAAGTGCAGCCAGAGAGTCAGCATGTATGATTGCAGTACTTTGTATCTAAATTACTTGTTAAAGTCAGTAAACTTCTGTCATGATGTGCTTGTATAAAATAAAGCTGCTTGAACAGAACCCATGAAGACTGTTCTATTGTGTCCAAAGTAGGAGAGTGACATGGTGTCATAACCGGGATCACAGAGAATAATATTCAGAGCCATGAGGTGCAGAAATTAGCATGAAAACGAGCCAGAAAAACATCAAAGGTAATGAGAATATGCGCAAGCTACTTATTTCATAAAAAGATAAAACGGAAAATTAAAGGACACAAACCGCATTATTAAACAAGTGGGAGACACAAAAGGTTTATTAACTAAGGGAAATGTTTAAAATAAAGATTTTTTGACAAAACAATTATCAGAAAAGTAAAACAAGCATTTTTAAAGCAAAATGGGCATGTTTAGAGTAAAACGAGCACAAGAAAAATACACTGGGCATGAAAAGAGATTAAATGAGCAAAATGAATATAATAAGGGCAAAAATAGGCACATTAAGTGTAAATAAAGCAAGGCGACTGCAAGTTTTTTGGCAATGTGCTGTATTTTGGCATAACTACGACTTTGTATTGTATCACGGGCATAACTAGAATTATTTGAAGTATCTCAAAGTGTGTAAAAGTGCTTACAGTGTGTGCTTATTACTGCTTGTGTGCAAAGTGCAACTATTTCGTGAAGTACAGCCAAAGTATGGCCATTTTGAAAATTTTCTTGTGCTGGGTGTGACTATCACAAAGTGCCATCATTACAGAGTGTTTCTTGCACTGTAGAGTTACCTAACAAAGTACCGCCATTTTGGGGAAATTTCAGTGTGCTGGGTAAAGTTTATTCGCAAAATATAATTACTTTGAAATGTTATTGTCTCTGAGATTCTCTTGCTCAGTTCACTCACATTGTGCAGTTATTTGAAATGTTTCTTAAAACAATGATAAATTACTTTTGAAAGGCAATTTTAAGAGTATCTCAGTGCCCTAGAGACTTATTTTGCAAGGTCCAGATACACAGAGGCTTGCATTGCATAGTTATTTCATATGTTTCTTGTACTGATAAGAGGTGACTTCTTGCAGTACAGTAATATCAAGAGTATCACAGTGCCCGAGAGAGACATTTCACAAAGTTCAGTTATACAGAGGCTTGTTGTGCTATTGGACAAAGTTACAAGTACTGACATAAATTTCTAGCATATGTGCATGGGTATGTGTTCGTGCTTATTTGCAAAACCCTTCACTGCTATGTGTTAATATATCAGATTTCAAAAACCCTTACCACTTGTATTTGATCAGAATATTACAGAGAATTGGAGAATATTTGAGCAAGAGTACAATATTTTTATACAAGCAGCTTATTCAGATGAAGATGCATTCAGCAAGGCATTCATTTTGTTAAAACTAGGTGGGTCAGAGGCCATAAAAAGAAAGTGTTCATTTGTGTACAGTATGTGCCAGCAGTATCTGAGGGAGAAGGTGAAAATCATAATATTGTTGTACAGGCTGAATCAAAGGAAGACCCCGAGTGTTTGAAGCGCAAATTCAGAGAAATGTGTAACCCCCAGACAAATATTACATTAAAGAGGCATTTGGTTTACAGGAGAGATCAGAAACCAGGGGAAACTTTTGCAGCTTATATAACTGACCTGAGAAACAAAACTAAAACATGTCGGTTTGGTGACTTGAAAGATGCGTTAATAAAGGACAGGCTCATGAATGGTATTAGTAGTGCTGCTGTGAGAAAGATCTTGCTTTGTGACAGTGATTTAACACTGAGTAAAGCCATAGAGATTTGTGAAATCCATGAAGTGACAGAAAAATACACAAGTATGCTTGCAAGTGACAATAGCATGATTTCAGCAGGCTCCAGAGCAAATGTAGCTAGTATGCATCAAATGGCAAACAGAAGTAGGCAAAAGCACATGGCAGTCAAAGCCCCTGCTGGCTCACTAGGGAAACTATGTAGTTTTCCAGCAAGTTCTAAGATGAGTTCAGTTAGAGGAGCATGCTCATCATTGTCATCAGGCTTAGTGCAGTACAAGTGTGAATCAGCAAAACCCAAGTCCAGCTTTATTGTTAAGTGTCACAATTGTGGTGCAAATCATGAGTCTAAAAGAGAGAAATTCTTAGTATCTGGTCAGCAATGTCACAAGTGTAAAAAATGGAAACATTTTCAAAAGTTTTGGAGATCAAGTAAACCTCACACAGTTGTAAAGAATGGTCACACAAAAAAGTGAGTTGATCAATTAGAGCTGCAGCAGTCAGTTTTCTATGTAGATGATGTATCAGTAATTGGTGAAAGAGTTGATGCAGTGAATTTATTGGCAAAGAGTGAAGTGTTTTGTACAGTCCAGATCATTGGTAAATCCACAGATCTTAAAGTAGGCACTGTTTCAAAGTACGATGTTATATCAGCAGACACATTTGTTAAAACGAGAACTATTGAACAACTTAATGTGGCTAGTAGTGCAAAACCTGTTGCTTATGGAGGTGAAGAAATGCAAACTGAAGGCTCAGTGATGCTTTCAAGTTGTTTGGCAAAGAACTGTTACAACTTGTTATTCTATGTAGTCCAAAGATCAGTACAGTCTTTACTGGGTCTGAAAGATAGCTTGAGAATGAATCTGCTTTCGTTTGCCAAAAAAGTTCATCACATAAGTGCATCTCCTAGTTCCAATTTTTCTGAAGCCATTTTCTTAGAGTATGCCGATGTTTTTTATGACATGTTGGGTAAACTTTCAGTTATGTATGCCATGAAGTTAGACCCAGAGGTCACTCCAGTAGTCAGACCAGCAAGAAGATTTTTGATAGCTATGCAGGATAAAGTTAAGGCTCAGTTGGATAAAATGGTGCAGCAGCGTATAATTTGTCCAGTTATAGAACCAACTGAATGGGTGTTGTCAATGGTAGCAGCTCTCAAAAAAGGCTCAGAAGTCAGAATATATATTGAACTGATCAATTTGAACAAAGCATTGAAGAGACCATATCATCCAATGCGCACAGTCAAAGAGGTTGCAGCCCTAATACCGCATGCCACTGTATTTTCTGTCTTGGATGCAAAAAGTTCATTTTGGCAAGTGATGCTTGATCACAAATCCTCATTACTAACCAATTTTGGTATACTGTTTGGCAGATACAGATTCCTAAGGATACCATTTGGAATAAATCCTGCAAGTGAAGTCTTTCAGCATGAAATGGAGCAAATTATTGTTGGTTATCCTTATGCCATAATAGTAGATGATTTACTAGTTGGGGGCAATGGTGAAGCAGAGTATGACAGAAACCTAAAGATAATTCTAGACAGAGCGCAATAAGTAAAATTGAAGTTCAATCCTCTGAAGTGCAAATTCAGGCTACCATAAGTTACATATGTAGGTCATTTATTTACCAGTACTGGCTTGAGACCAGACCCAACCAAGCAAGCAGCTATTCTTGAGATGTCAACACCAGACAATATTCAAGCTCTACAGCATTTCCTAGGCATGATCAACTATTTAGGTAGGTTTATACCAGTCTTCTCTGAGTTGACAGCACCTTTAAGAAAGCTGATGTGCAAAAATGTTGCATGGTCATGGTTAGAACAGCACCAGAAGACATTTGAATACATTAAGCAGAAAATTGAAACTCTACCTACATTAAGATACTATGATGTGAATAAACCAGTCAATCTTTCCTGTGATTATTCAAAATTTGGTCTTGGTGCAGTTATATGTCAAGAGAACAGACCAGCCTATGCATCTAGAATACTTACCCCAAACTGAGATGCAGTATGCTCAAATTAAGATAGTATTTGCATGTTCCAAGTTGCATGATTATATTTATGGTCAAGCTATTCAGATTGAAACTGACCACCAACCTCTAGTTACTATTGTAAAGAAGCCTATGCATTCAGCTCCAGCAAGATTACAAAGAATGGGGCTCATACCTTATCCAGATTGCCCAGAAATATGATGGACATAGCTCTCAACTATACAGATTTTCGCAAAATGTCCAGATGTTTGCCTCGTATTTTTGGTCTGTTTTTGATAAAATTGTGGTTTTCTGGCAATTTAGTGCCAAGTCATTAAAGACTGAAGTTATAAAATAATGACCAACACTTGAGTTTCAGACTTCATTCCCATCAGAAAATGAATGCTAACACTAAACCTGTTATTCTATCAACTTTCTACATTTGTAAGAACATGTAAAAGCTGTCCCTATTTTTGGGCCTTTGTCCCACTTCTATTTTAGGCTTTGTCCAGATTTCTTGCTCTAAGTGGTTGAGAAGAATGATGACAGAACAGCTTGACACAGAGAATTTTGACTTTGACATGGTGGTAGTGCATAATTTTTCTACTACTAGACTACATGAGGTAAGAGATCACACTAAGACTGATCCAATCACTACATTAATGTTGAATGGCTGTCTAAGCAATCTAGTGTACCACCTAAAGAGCAAACCTATTTTCCTTACAGAGATGAAATGTTGATAGAAGATGGCATTATTTTCAAAGGTCCTAAAACTGTTGTTCTTGCTTCCTTTCAGCAAGCATACATCCAGATTTTGCATTGTGGTCACCTGGTTCTGTATCCACTAAGAGAAGAGCAAATGAATTAGCATTTTGGCCTTCAATACTGAAAGACATTGATAAAGCACTTTCTTCTTGTTCAGTATGCAATAGTACTAGACCGCATTTGCAAAGAGAACCACTTCAACCAACTCCAGTTCCTGAACTACCTTGGTCAACAGTAGCCACTGATATCTTCGAGTGGGACAATCAATACTACTTAGTACTAGTAGACTCTTACTCAAACTGATTTGAGATTGACTTACTACCTAACGTAACATCCACTGCTGTTATTACTAAGTTGAAACATCATTTCTCAGTCCATGGTAGCCAACACAAAGTTATCTCTGACAATGGTACTCAATTTAGTAGTTAGTTGTTTCGGAAATTTGCAAGAGAATGGGATTTTGTACATGTCACTAGGAGTCCTGAATATCCACAGTCAAATGGTCTACCTGCACATGCAGTGCAAAGTGCAATGCAATTACTTGAAAGGTCAAAGCATGACAATACTGGTGTCTTTTTGAATTTACTTAATCTCTGAAACATACCCCGTGATGACATTCTTGGCTCACCTGCTCAAAGACTTCTGTCTAGGCAACCAGAATGATGCTACCTATTAGATCCAGTTTATTGAGACCTAAAGCTAAGAAAAACAGAACCATAAAGGCTCAATTATTCAAGAGGCATTCTATCCAGATGACCAGTTATGATAAAACAAGCAGATTTCTTCATCCATTGAGGGAAGGAGAGACAGTGAAAATAGAAACATTGAAAGGTTTCGACCAAATTGGTTAAGTTGAAGGTATATGTGCTTTGGCCAAGATCCTAACTTATAGAATCCGGGGGTATGGAGTACATGCTATTCCTAGTGCCATTTTGAGAGTGCAGCCAGAGAGTTAGCATGTATGATTGCAGTAGTTAGTTTGTATTTAAGTTACTTAAGTTAAAGTCAAAAAACTTCTATTGTGATGTGTTTGTATAAAATAAAGCTGCTTGAACAGAACCCAGAAAGACTCTTGTGTCCAAAGTAGGAGAGTGACAGTAATGATACACATTTCAGTTTCAGACTTCACAACCATCACAAGATCATTCACAATAAATTTCTAAGACCACTGTAAGTCAAAGGTACAATTACCAGTTTAACATCACAAATGCAGATATCCTAAGTTCCATATCAGCTATGCACCCTCAGCATCAGATACAAAGCGAATGCATCCCTGAATCCAAAAGATAGCAAACAAGGATATGGCACAGTTATCATCACTTGCACAGGGTTTTGTGTGGGGGGCAGGAAGCCAAAGCTGACACAAAAGGGCAGTAATTGTGTGTGAGTAAGGAGGAGTAGGCAGATATTTGGATAAACCAACAAAAGGCCAGTGAGACAAAATTAGTTTTAAGCTGCACAGCTGAACCATGTAACTGGAGAGTGTGTGAGTGTGTGTGTGTGTGTGTGTGTGTGTGTGTGTGTGTGTGTGTGTGTGTGTGTGTGTGTGTGTGTGTGTGTGTGTGTGTGTGTGTGTGTGTGTCTGCAGGGATCCACCATGTGAAATTGGTGTGTTTGTGTCTGCATGATCACAACCAAGCTCTGTGCTAACTCTAAATCTTGATATGTCAGTCAGGTCTTAGCCGTGCATGGTAGAGGTGGCAGTTCATCATTGTTGCTCCCAACCACAAGAACTGTCTCTGCCAGGAGTTACACTGGCATGTCCACACCCATGGTCAGATGCACTGCTGCAACCTGAACATAACTGATGTCTGCTGGACAAGCTCCCCTCATGAGAATGTCCATGACCATGACCCCAGGTTCTGCCATGTCTGGGTGTGGACAGCTCACCCACTGATGGAGCAGTAGAAGTATTGCCTCTATGGCAGCATGATCCGGCACAGCCATGTTGGATAACAACAGATGATATGGCTGACCTATCCCCATGAGGATGCCATCCCATACCAGCAGACATTCCATCACAGACACCCCTCATTCCAACGTGGCATTCATCCAATCCATTGAATCAGAAAAACAGTGGAGACAGTCATGCATGTCAGCCTGTGCCACATCTGCAACCCTAAGCATTTCCCTGGATCACCTATGGGAATGTGCCTGTACCTCCATGACAGTCCTAAACATACATTGTGTGGCACTGAAAGAGACACCTGGATCAGGTGGAGGATGGACAGCAGGTATACTCTGAGCACCCCATAACAACCATCCAATGTGGCACCTCATCCACACTTTGGCTACAGCCACAGTCAATAGGCAATGAAGCCACAGTAACCACACTTCCTTGATCAATTGTTTCACCCTCCAACTGTCCAATATCTGTGGACTCAGTGGACTGGGTAGGAGTAGGCCTATTGGCTTTGTCCGATGGACTTACAGGTGATGGCTGTATGTCAACCTCAGTATCAGATTCAATCTCTGCACCCCCTGATTGAGCCCATGTTTGGCCACTATCATCATCAGAGTTTGCTGATGCTCTGACATCAAGTGGTAGAAGTCCCACACTTCCACTGTCAGGATCACCTGTGATAATAAGCAACACACATAGGGATAATTAATACCAAAACTACTATAGTCCAATATATGCTAAAAAATAACAGTGTTGCCACTATTAGAAAGTACAGCAATACACACACCAGTCTGGATATCAACATGACACACTAAAATATTTATTTGAATTGCTCATCAGTGTTGACCCAAAAATGTTTGCTTTACCATCTGCAGATGAGGGTATCCTCTGCATGCCAGATGGTCCCAGAAGAAGTTAAGCAAAAGGTAAGGACATCATCACAATTAACAATAACACAGGCACTATTTTACCCTCTTATTTGTTGATCACCTTTACTTTCAACAAGTACATGGATGACAACTCCAACTTAAGCTAATCAATCAGAATGTGTTGTTAACTGTAGCAATCTTGAACTCCACACCAAAAAAAAAATCTTGTAAAACAGAAATAACGTATTGATTCAAATTGTTTTACTATACAACAATATTCAACAATTGAGAAACAAAAGCCTGTTTAGAAGCTCTTCCTGGGACATGCTTGCTGTCCCTGAAACAGTATCACCAGTGTGGCAGACATGCTTTTCTTTACTTTCCTGGGAGCTGTCTGGATCCCTAACAGTGGACATGAATTCTTCATTTGGTGTTAGTGGTGAATCTGTAGCAGATCCCCCCAGGTATCCATCTGATCACTGCCCCCTGCAGCTGCTCTCCTCCATGCAAATGAGATTATTTCAGTGGCCCTATGGTGCACCTGTTCATATGTCCTGCTGTGGCCACTCACAACATTAACATTATCGACAATCAACCACCAAATCTGCATTCTGCGTGATATATCTCCCTATCCCATTTCAAGCAGAAAAGCTCCATGTTGCCTAAAAGCGTTGACAATAACCTGATTTTCAGCATCAGTGAAGGGTGGTCTTCGAGGATTGAGATGCCTGGGTGGCATAGTCCTAGGTGTCCTAAATGACAACAGAAGGATAATACACATAAGTCTCACATAACTACAAAATAGCTGTTCCAGATAAAACAGAAAACATAGCATCTCACTATTACCCACTGGAGAAACATAAAACAGTCTAGAGATTTGAAATACAAACAGCAGGCTGGATGCAAAAAAGGGGAGTAACAATAGCAACATATCCTTGTTTTTGCCATAAAAGAAATGCAGATTTGCCCCTCCCTCCCAAAAAGACAGGTAAATGACAATTTTGCTAATAAACCATCGTTGAAATGCTAAAAGTACTATCAAATGAACTGTCCCTGAAAAATTTCTACAGGTTTATCACATAACATTACATTTTAAGATATTGTTAATCATGTATATCTGTGAAATGCCTTGACAAACATGGCCATGGCATCAGTACACCTCTAACTAATGCATTGACATAAAAGTGTAAAGACTTTCCTTCAGATTTTTCTTAATTACATTCCAGCATATACAGTATGTAGCTGACAAAATGTAAGCACACCTTCCCATGTTTAGTAATCCTCTTTGCAGATATATCCCAAAGTAATAGCATCTGTTCTGTGTTCTCCACATAAATATGTCTCCTCATCTTCTTTTTTCCTAGATACATAGTTGATTTTTGTATATGGTGTGGTTTCAGGGTTGTTAGCAAGGTGAAGATACAACTCAGATGTGAACTGATTAGAATTGCTAAATCCCAAATACTTGGCTCTATGTCTCTGATGTAAACATAGTGCAGGCACTTCCTCAATGATTGTTTTAAATATATTGCAACTGTGAATGATTACTGGTTGGTAGAAGGAAAACATAACAGCACTGGAGGCTGCCCTACATCCAGTGGGTGTGTCAGGTGAGATATACAAAGTGTTAGATGTAAGGTTTGAAGCATAAATAAGCAGCACACAATTCACAGGTTCTGTTTATTAACATCCAACCTCCCCTTCATTTGTTGGCAACTGCATATGATATTATTGCCATTTAATATCCTTACACATTTTACGGCCAATGATATAAAATGACTTATAGACTGCTAGTCTCAGATTACTGGTTAGATAAGAGGAGAATGACCAACAAACCCAGAGAAGTAAGACGGAGCTTTATATTTGCAAGCAATAGTCATAACTGGTTGTGTGATCACTTAGTGCACTCCATCCAAAAATAAATGTACAAATAACAGTTGCATGGTTTATATTACTATAGATGATGTTGTAGTTGGTTGTATGCAGAATGATTTCAGTTCTTTGCTGCAAAGCTGTTTGTGTGGCAAAGATTGATAAGGCGCCCTTCCTGTGTTCTGAAGGTTCATTGGAGTAAGAGTTCAAATCCAGACCTATGTAGAAATATCTCACGCAAATGAACATTTTCTGGTGTGTATGTTATAGAGTGCTTTTCTTCATTTCAACCACGTGTCCCTTTTTCTTTTCTTTCTTTCTTTCTTTCTTTCTTTCTTTCTTTCTTTCTTTCTTTCTTTCTTTCTTCATGTATTTATTTATTTATTTGTGGGGTCAGTGTTTGAGCAATGTGCCACTTAGTGCAATCATGGGAAATGGAAGAAAATGAATGCCAGGTTTGGGTGTGCTTATCTCATTTGCACAACGCATAACAGTGCACAAACTGGACAACTGGCACACCCAGGAAGCAGACAGAACACCTGCAAACAGGACCTTTATAGCTAATAATTGAAACCAGACGCATTCAATTAATTCTGTTGTGCACCATGCAAACCAGCTAAGTGGCGTTGTTTGCTGGTTAAAAGAGAGACCTTAAGAATGATTAATAAATTAAGGAATGTCATGCAATTAGGCATATGGCAGTAGGTGTAAATGTATAGCTGGAATACAGATGGTACCGGGCTCTAGTACAGAGTAGTGTGCAGCATTTATTGTTACTGTTGTGACAGTACAGTTTATAGCAATGGACTGAAACACTGACAAGTGCTATTTCAACATTCTTGTGGCAACAGGTGCAAGAGTAGGACTGCTATACACATGTTCCCGAGACCTAATTCAGGATACTCCATACACTTTTACTGTTGTTCCACTTCTCATTATATTCACTCCCACTTATAACACTTTAGATAGTGGAGCTGATATGAATTATATGTATGAGGGTTGAGACACTATTATTGTGTTTTCAGCTGTATGACAGAGGGTATACCATATATTATAGTTCTGTAAGTATAATTCTGCTATCTAGACTTGCATGGCCTTCACAATAACCTAAGACACATACACAACTGGATCTATATGCAATAACCTTGTTAGGTCATGCACATACATCTTTAACAGCTCATATTGTCACCTGTATTTATGTATGATGCCTATGTCTGAGCAGTGCTTCTTCTGTGGTAAAGATGGAAAATCAAAGCTGTGGAAGAAAATGTTTTGTCTCTTATGCCTAGGTTTGAATCCTACAGTGTAAAAATTATTTTTTTCTGTGTATAAAGGTAATAAAATGTGTCAGGCCATTACATTTATACCCCCAGTGTATCTCTGTAAACCTAACTCACCTAACAGTTACTTTACAATTTCCAATATATATTTCCAGGCTACATCAGTAGACACCCCTCAAACTAAGGCCAAATGTCATATTAACCTTCCAATTGCAATTATTTAATTCCTTCCTGCTTGGCACTGCTGCTCTCTGCTAAACATCACACATATGCATTTGCCATTGTTGCTCGGTTTACACACTACCAGTAAATGCAATAACTGGAATTGGCAGGAAAGCATCAGGCTCCATTGCTCTAGTTCAGCTGGTAGACATGTCTGACATTACAGGGGAAGGTGCCACATTTAGAACACATAGGTGTCCAGGAGTCCAGGATATTTACTGAACTACTGGTAAATCACCACAGCTAAAGGTTTCTGCAGGGGTGCTATTCAGGCTCCCAGTAAAAGACTGAGGCATGGAATAGTTTGGGCCAGGCTGTATCCAGTGCCACTGTTATCCCATGCACTGGAGAGCAATGTAGGCATCATTTTAATGACCTACACAGGAGAAAAAGTGGTATTCTCAATGTTGGTTTGAGGAATTCAAGACTGTGGACATCCCACAACTGTGTTATTATGATATTAAGAGAGTACTTGTAAGACTTAGAAATGTAAATATAGGTAAGGCTGGTATGCATAATGCTTTTCTATTCTTTTCTGTTCTTTCCTCAGCTGCCACTGGACAAAAGTTCAATAGGTAAGCTCATGTTGCTTGATTGGAGAGACTGAGGGAAGCAAGTGGTATGTATGCAGCAGAAGATAAGCATTAAAAGTTAAAGATAGCTTTTGTGGTCTGCTATAGAGGTGTATCAAATTGTACATGCATATCCCAATTGTAAAAACAAGTATGTATGCATTAGTCTGTAGCACAAACTATTTGTAAGAGTCCAATATTAGGCTATAGTCAGAGGTCGTGTGCTCAAATACCACAATTCTCAACTATACAATACTGTTATTTCTTCAATAATATTTACATTAAATTAAAAACTCTATACCCTTGGCACAAATGCCCTGCTGTAAACTGTAATCTGTATAACTGGAACACACATATGTAAAATATATGCACATTTCATTGATAACTTTCAGCAATCTGTAGTATAGTATGTATCTTTTTGGACGTATACTTAAATATACTACTTCAGATAAAAGAATTATATAATTGTACTAATGCATTGTATGTCACATATGATGGCAATAATTTCACCTCTTTTTTTCTCTCACCCCAACCCTTATCTCTCTTTTTTTTATTTAATATTATGTGTAATCAAAACATCTCCATGTCATTCATGTGTACCACATCACTAAATGCTACACAGTAAAGCAAGGTAGGTCAGCCCCAGTGGATCAGCTGACCCCTGCTCTACCGGCTCCAGCAGCTATCTCAGCATGTCTTGGACCAACCTGGCAGCACTGCCTCTGCTGCCCCTGCACTACCTGCACCCTCAGGTAGTACTTCCCCAGAAACTGGTACAGTGGTACCCTCTGAGGAAGTGGTGGAGGTGATGATTTCTTCACCCATAGCAAGTTGCCAGGCATGGTGCATAGGGTAGTTCACCGCAACAATGGTGTACACCTATGCTGGATGGAGAGTCTGCTCTCTCATGCTCTGTAAGAGGAGGAGACATCAAGTACTGCAGCCACCAGTGGAGTAAAGTGACAGTGGTGACAGTCCAGTGGATGAGGACTAGATTCTCACTGTCTCCAAGCTTGACGGCAATGAACCTGGATTGTCCCCACCCTCACCCTAGTCATGGTGTCCCCCAACCTTTTCTGTCCATCACCATCCCTGTCTCTTGCCTTATTTATCTTGCATGTTTGCATTTGCTTCCTCACCTACACAAATTACCTGGCCCAGACATACCTACACAGCTTTCCAAACATTCCTCTCTTTTTGAAATGAAGAATAAAAAAGTGGGCATCTGTCTCACAGAAAAAAAAACAATCATCTCATGCATAGGTTTCCATTCACACACATGTCTTCTTGACACACTTGATTTAGTCCACTTGGATATATAACATGATTGCATTGTTGTCACCCCTCTTTGTGGAGGTGACGGTCCAAATTCAGTTAATATTCTGCACATATTTTCAGTTTACACTGTGCTATGGTTCCTTCCTACCTCCCTCCTGCACATTCCTGTACTGCTTTCCATTTGTTCTTTCCCCGCTTGCTCCCCATTTCACCACTTTCTTATCTATCCCATTTTAACACCTTTAATTTGGTGAAAAAATAGAATCATGCACAAATAGTGGAAAAACAATGGATCCCTTCGCTTTTTGGGCTTTATGCTTCCCCGGAGGTGCGCATTGCACACTAATGCACAGCAAAGGTGAGTGGTGATAAAATGCTGCAGTTACCTTTGAGCAATGCCACTTAGCCTCACTGTGCTTTGCCAACACACAGCAACACATGTACTATAAAAAATCATGTCATTGTATTATCAATGTTTGTTTAAAAGTATTTAAAAGTGTTAGATACACCTGGGTTCAAACCCAGTATAATCTGGGCTCAAAAAGAAATGTGTCATGCAGTTGAACATGCTGCCACAGAGTCAATTTAGCAGTAGATTTATTTCATAGACTCATAACTAAATCTCAGACTTCGCAATGTGGCTCACTTTTGCACACTGCTTAACTACATGCAAACATGGAAAGTATTGGAAATGTGTATCTCACATGCACAAACACTTTACCAACCATGCTCACCTCACTATGGAAAAGTAAATATTATGTATTACAGCTGTTTACTGTCCATTTCCTGTTTATGACATGAAATTACATGTATAAACATAACAAACTGAAGGCCCTAATCTAACAATATGTCACATATTTACAATACAGCTATGTGTTGCCTCACCCCAAGCACTGTAATGCTTATGTCTCAGTACTTTTTCCACATGTGTTAGGTACAGTACAGAAATTAATATAAAATGTTATGTGATATGCAATGCGCATCAATCTGGTGACATGAAGAACTAGAATTATTGACCCATAAGCCTAAAAAAGCCTTAAATGCAAGGCTAGCGAAGGAATCAGCATGGACCCTATTGAGAGAGACATAGGTGACCTTCAACACACTTGACCCGACCAATTTTTGTTTTTGTCAGGCATAGTTCTTATTTATTAAACCTAGTAGACTTCTTTGATATTGACCCCAAAGACCTGGACGAGGGATAACAGGGCATACCATCTATGATGACTAATCCAAGGTCTTTAACACTATCCCCATTCAGGTATCATAGAGAAAATCTCACATCTGTGAATTAACCCATAGATTACTAGATGGATAATCAACTGGCTCACTGACAGAGCACACAATGTCAAAGTTAGGGACTGCACCTCCACCACTAGACCACTTACAACTGGAACACCACAAGGATCTGTACTGCCACCTCATCTATTTGGAAACTATTTTTTTGAACCCAGGCAAAAGTATATGGCCTGTGGCTTACCAAGTTTGCAGATGACTGTCAGCTGGGCATAGTCATATAGGGTACTGCAATGATGTTAGCATATTACAGAAGGAGCTGACACAGACAAATTAATAGTGCCAAACTCATGGATAGAACCTTAAAGCAAAAAATGTCTCATTGTCCCCTTTGGCAATGACATACTCCTGATAATTATGATAAACATAGCACCCCACTCATATACAGTGTTGTAAGACTTGGGAACAAAAGTTAATTGCAATCTACACTTCAATCAATATGTGTCCATAGTGGTGAGACACAGATTCTACATTGCACACCTTATAAATAAGGCCATCACATGCAAGACCAGGGAGGTCATAGCTCTGCTGTACACTACCCTTATCAGGCCACTAATTGAGTACAATGCTCCCTTCTGTCTGTACCTCATCAGATACCTGCAACAACTGGAGAAACCACAGAGGTTTTTAACAAGGAACATCCAGGACCTCCAAAACATGACATACATGGAAAGACTGAAATACCCATCACTGTACTCAGTATCATGCAGGCTGCTGAGAGGTGACCTATGCCTGGCCTACATAACAATCTCAGAACCTGCCCTACTGGAATTGCTGGACATCTGCAAATCAAATGGGACAAGAATAATTTGCTCCAGTGATCTAAAAATAGCTTGTAGCATAAACAGAACACCCCTAGTGAGACAGATATATCTCCCAGCAATTGCCAATCCTCTGTAGTAGGCTCCCACTGCATGTGAAGCAGTGTTCCTCCGTGACCTTATTCAAGTGCAACCTTGACAACTGGATAGGTGATTGTAGATTCACCCCTGGGGTGGTACCTATGTCCCTCATGGACAGGGCCAGTTAGTGCTGATCACAAACTTGCTCTGCTAACAATGACCTTTGAACCTATGAACCTATGACCATCTAACTATGCTCAATAAGGCTACATGTGTTTTTACATGGCTAAGCTTGTAAATGCCCTAGAACCATTTGGCTAGTAACCTCCTATGAAGGTATGAAACTGTAAACCTATGCAGGCCTCTCAACATCTTCTCTCTAACATACCCTGCTGATGTAATCCACTATAAGGTGACCTGCAGTCTTATAAAAGTCAGACTTGTGTCATGGCGCTTGAGTAAAAAACTGAGTTTTGTAGTCTGTGTACTTAGATGGGTAGGGATTCTGTTCTCACTACAGTCAACTATATGTGTGTGTGTGTGTGTGTGTGTGTGTGTGTGTGTGTGTGTGTGTGTGTGTGTGTGTGTGTGAGTGTGTGTGTCTGTGTGTATGTCTAGACAGAAGAGCAGAAGTGCATATCCTATAGTTACTGCTCCAATCCCATGGATCGACAGTATTTTGATACTTGCACATGCCTACACATCCATTTCATGCAGGCCTCTCAACATCTACTCTCCAGTGTGCCTTGCTGATGTCATCCACTATAATTTAACCTGTAATCTTGTAAAAGTCAGACTTGTGCCATGGTGCTTGCGTAAAGTATTGACTTTTGTAGTCTGTGTACTTAGATAGGTAGGGGTTCTACTCTCACTGAAGTCATCTTGTGTGTGTTTGTGTTCTTGCTTGACATTACAGAGAGCATTTTACACCATGCAGGACACAGTTATTGCCATATTCTCCTCAACAGACACTTTTGATGACATCAGCTATAAAGTGTTGTCTGAAGCACTCCAAGTCAGACTTGACCTGTGGTACTTGCCTTTAATACAGATGTCTGCAGTTTGTGCACATAGATAGGTAGGAGTTCTATTCTCACTGCAGTCAAGTATGTGTGTGTGTGTGTGTGTGTGTGTGTGTGTGTGTGTGTGTGTGTGTGTGTGTGTGTGTGTGTGTGTGTGTATCTGTGCTCTTGCTTGACATTACAGAGAGCCTTTTACACAAGCATGTTGGACACTGTTATTGCCATATTCTCCTCAACAGACACTGATGATGTCATCAGCTATATCTGATTTGTGGCTATGCACTACTCCCACCAGGGCAGGGACAGAGATCTCAATGCCAGGCAGAAGTCACCTCATCCTACATGATACAGATTACAGTGACATCACTTTCGGTTAATCCACATACATCATGTCATGGTTTTTAGGCCCTGTGTTTTCATGGTAAGAAACCCCTGTGGTCTCTCCAGCTGCTGTATGTGTCTGGTGAGGTACATGGAAAAGGAGAGCATTATACTCTATTAGTGTTCTCATGACATTCAAGTGCAGTGCTCATAGGTTCATAGGTAGGTACTAGGCTATCGGGCCAAGGGCCTAAGTAAGCATAGCCAACAAGGTTCCCTGGCCTATGCCACCTAAGAAAGTTATTTTACTGTGCCCCTGTCAAGCAGAGCCATAGAAGTGATCTCTGAGGTGTATTTCTTATTTCCCATCCACTCATCAAGATTGTTCTTGAAGAGCGATAATGAGGAACTTTGCTTGATATAGATGGGTAGCTTGTTCCAGAGTATGGGAAGTCTCTGGGACAGGAATCAATCCCTCCAGCATTTCCTGTTTATTGTTGTGACAAGGTTTAGGTCCCTAGAGCACATGGAGAGATTGGGATTTCTTTAGGTGTAGCATGTCCAACAGCTCTGAGTTTGACATAGCTTTATATGTTAGGCAGAGATCACCTCGGAGTAGGCGATATGCTATGGAGTAAAACTGGAGTTTTTTGAGATGGTCAGTGTAGGGCATCTGTTTGAGGCCAGTAATCCTCTTTGTGAGGTACTTCTGTGGCCATTCCAGCTGCTGCAGATGTCTTGTGAGGTACATTCCAAAAGGGGCATTGTACTCTATAATGGGTCTAATGAGTGTCAAGTAGAGGGGAACAATGACCTCTTTTTTCCTGGATGAGAACCCTTTTGTGATGATGTGTGCCACATAAAAGGATTTCCCGATTACTGTGTCGATGTGATTATCAAAGGAGAGACTACTGTCCACCTGGGTCCCAAGGTCTTTTATCATACATTCAGAGTGAAGTAGACTGCCACCTATGTGGTAGGTCATGGGCATAGAGTTTTTACCAAAGGGGATGACAATGCATTATTTGGCATTGAGCTTGAGGCCATGGCTCTGACACCAGGCATCTTTCTCAGTGAGGCACTTCTGTAGGATGTCCACTTCATTTGGGGACTTGACTATATTTCCTAGTTTGCAGTCATCTGCAAAATTCGTTAGTCAAAGGCCTTCTGTGTTAGCCTGTAATTCAGTGAATTAGATACCAAACAGGAGAGGTCCCAGGACTGAACCCTGTGGTACTCATTTTCTCACTGGTTTGAAGTCAGATTTGGAGTCTGCAATTTTTACAGTGTGGGTTCTGTCAGTGAGCCAGTTGGCCACACATCTTGTGACATAGGGATTTATACCTAGTTTAGTGCGTTTAGCTATAATTCCAGAAAGGGGAATGGTGTTCAATCCCTTGGAAAGGTCAAGATAGGCTGTGGGAACCAACTTACCTTCATCTATGACTTTGATGACTGCCTCAAAGAAGTCAATCAGGTTCATGAGGCATGATCTGCCTTTCACAAACCCAAACTGGGTAGGGTCCAGAGTTTGGAGGTTACCAATGTCTTTGTTTATGAGTTACATGATGATACGTTTTATGGCCTTACAGACCAGGCTCGTCAGGCTAATAGGGCGATAGTTCCCGGGATCAGTGGTGGCTCCCCCTTTGTGAAGTTGGATAACTGCTGCCGTGTGCCATTCAGTGGGCACAAACCCTGATGTGAGGCTAGAATTGAACATGGTACTTAGCTGTGGAGCCAGTTAGTTCTGAAGTTCATGTAAAACGCAGTCTGGGATGTTGTCCAGTCCCATGGATGCTGTGTTTTTGGCTTTAGAGAGTGCAGCTTTTACCTGCATAGTTGTGATTACAGGGAATCTGCATTCTTCCTGTATAGATATGGGCCGTTATGGGGTGAGAGTGGGGTAAAGTTAGCACGGTACCTATCTGCCAAGATGTTGGCAATATCAGTTAGTTCTGTAATTTTTGTGCCATTGTACTGTAACTCAGAGCAAATCTGGGTGTTGCCATTGAGATTCTTGACATAGCTATATAATGCTTTGTGGTTGTCCGATTTTGTTTTCATAGCTAGCTTTGGAGGATCTTATAAGAGATCTTAGCTTCTTACTGAGGCTGACCAGGGAGCTCATCCACTGATGGGATTTGCTCTCTTTTGCAACAGTTTCTTCCTTCTGTTGTAGAGTTTGTTTATGGCAGGGGACCACGAGATTGTCTTCCTTTTTTTGGAAGATAGCATCTTGGTTCTGTTTGGGATAGCATGATACATGCACTCATGTAAGTGCTTATAAAGTGCATTTGTGTAGGATTCAGCAGTCATAACTGTATTGTCCAGCTGCATGGGTGTTATGAAGTTCACCACTTCTGTCTTAAGAAGCATGAAGGTGGATTTGGAGACATTTTTTATCATGGTTTCCTTAATGAGGGGGTGGGGGTGGGATGTGGATATCTAGGGTGATTAGCTTATGATCAGATCTGACCAATGAGGAGTTGACTTCAGGTGTGGAACACCGGTCACTCATGTTGGCAATGACTAGGTCTAGGATATTGTTGCCCCTGGTGGGGGTGTGGATAAGTTGATCCATAGCATTGGAATCTATGAATTCCAGAAAGCATTGTGCAAAGGAGTTGGTACATGAGTAGTTTTCCCAGTTAATGGTGGGGTAGTTGAAATCAACCATTATTGTAGTGTTTGGCTGAACCCTAATATTTGCACAGATATCGATGTTCTCCATTTTAAGGAGTGCGTCGAGGGAATGCATTTTGAGTTATAGACTTCTAACATTGAGTAGCATTACCCTCAATTTTTGCTTGCCTGTTCCTGTTACGGTGGTGAATTTGTCATTTGAACCTTGCCTAAAAAAGACATTATAGGGGTGGCAAGAGCCTTAGTCAGTAACTTGAATCCCAGGGGTGACAGGTGCAGGCCATCTCTGGAAAGCATCGTTGTCTGTTGACCATGTTGTCCCAGGCAGACAGATACTGGATCCCCTCAGAATGACACCAGAAGCTCAGCCAATTGTTGAAATCAATTATTTACTGCGGTATCATTCTGGGCAGTCATACAGTCCAAAGATCTGAGTATGATGGTGTGACCTATGATGTGCACAACATAATACCAGTGTGGACACTTGGTGGTCAAAGTTTAAATTGCTATTTACATGTGTTCCCAGTGCTTGCATCACTGGGTTTCAGCACAGCAGGACTGTTGTCAATGCTATAATTAGCATGGAATTCCACTTTCCAGAAGGACAAAATAAAGGCACATTTCTGCATTTATTTGTAGATTATCTGGCTTTGTCACCAATCATTTGTCTGTGTTAGCTCCTCCTGATGTATGTTATAATTATTGAGATACTTGATGATTGCACCCAAAATGCAAAAATCAGCAAACTTGGAAAGCCAAAGGCCATATTTTTTAGCCTGAGCTGTCACAAAATAGATTTCAAACAGTAAAGGGCCAAGCACAGATCCCTGGGGTACACCAATAGTGACAACTCTATTGGTACAGGTTGATTCATCAACTTTCACAGTATGTGCCCCATAACTGGGCTGATTGGTTACCCATCTAGTTATGTAAGAGTTAATCCCCAGCTGTGAGAGTTTCTCAATGATACCTAAATGGGGAAGCATGTCATAATGCTAGGCCAGGTCAAGATAGGCAGTGTGCACTGTCTTACCTTTATCCAGACCTATCACACAAAATCAATGGGCTGTGCCAACATCACAGATCACCTATGGTGTGACTCAGCACATACACCTTCCTGATACAGTTGAATACATACTTAAACACACTCTCAGCATGGGCTATGATCCCATAGAAGGGTGTGCATCAACATGCATCCATCTGCGTTGGAGGGGACAGCACTTGATGAATGCATATATAAACACACCCTGACTCTCCTCAACTGTGAGGTAGACCAACATGTCATCATGGAACTTTTCTAAATGGACACTAGTAATATCCCTCCCAGCTGTGTGCAATAGACCTGCATGAGTTGTTAATGCTACATCATGTCTGTTATATCTGATAACTGTCCTCAAAAAGGTCATTGAGACATGCATGATGACAACAATATCATCCTGTGGCACTTGATCAGGCCAAGGCATTTGACACAAATCTACACTGAGGTATTCAATCACCACTTTCAGATGTGGCAATAATCAGCTGTGTCACTAAGGGGGTAGACCAGTGAATCACATACATGGCATCTCACTATGCTGAAATGTGTAAAGTGTCCTATATCTCAGGTTCAGTGATCAGGTCCATACATCACAGCTGTCTGGTAGGCCATTTACTGTCAATTATTTAGGTAACGGACATCACAGATGACATACACATCCTGTGTCCAAATAGTTGCCTGAAGGATTACAGACTGTGGGCAATCATTGACTCCATCTAAGATATTAGTATAATACAGACATTATCAACACATACCAAAGATTGCTGCCACAACCATGACAACACCTGCAATGACAAGAAAACATGGGGATATTTGTTACATCAGGAAAACAAACACATCCCAAGTATAATGTGGGCATCACACACTATAATCAGACCAGTAGGTATGTGACCTATGAAATGGGGTGGATAGTAAGTGAAACATCCACTAGCATGTGATCACAGTGCTGACTAATCCCTTGTGTGTAACACAAGTAGTGAGTATGTGAAGGACATCCACTATGAGGCCCTAATACCTCCATAGTTCCCAGCCTTCGTTCCAGCAATACCTGAGTACAATGCATCCTTCTTCATGTACCTCCCTATACGTCCTCCACTGATGTGTAACTGAAGTGTACCACTTTGTCACAGTGAGCTGTCACACAGCTTATTGAAATACCTAGGTATTCTTTTTGTGGCATAAATATTACTGTCTGATGGTGCAGAACCCCATCAAGTTATTACACCAGATGCATGCATGATACCTGTTCTGGTGTTGCACACAGGACATACATAGGTGTTTGACAACATTAATGGTATGGATAACATCTGTGTTGGTGTGGATTGTGATATATATGATATATGATAGATATGTCTGAAGCTTTGGAACTCTGAACACCTTCTATGGAGAATGTGGTATAACGTAGAACTTGGGATTTGCTGTTTCCTCGCTGTAGTGTGATCTCGGAGTTGGTATATTTAACTAGTAGGGGCTGTGGGGGGTGCAAGGGGAGGTTGCTCCCATGCAAAAGCATAAAGGTATGTTGTTTTATTTCATTCTTTTTTTTGTGTTTGCTTAATGTTTTGAAGTTCCAAAACCTTGGACATATGGTCTCGGCCATATGGTCTTTGGAGTTTTGGAACTTTGATAAAGTGATAGGGATCTATATATATATATATATATATATATATATATATATATATATATATATATATATATATATATATATATATATATATATATATATATAGAGAGAGAGATAGATAGATAGATAGATAACACCATGCACACCAATCAACTAGTCTGCATTGCTTATAATGTCACATACAGGTATATCTGTGTCTCTCCTAATGCCTCTAGCAGATATTACAGTGCCAGGCAGTGTGCATGACTACTCTTAAAGAGTGGAACGTATCACAATAGTTGTACAAGTGTGTTTGTGCAGAATCATCTCTAATTACTCTGCATCACATATGTTATGTCAGAGGTTTATAATTTCTGGTGGTATTATTCTGACATTGTCCATGATGGTGCCTGGTTCTTTTAATGTTGTCCATGAGCCTTTACCTTTGTCTGACTTGTTTGAGACATCTGCTGAGATTTAATTCATATTCAGGCAAATCAATTTTCAGAGCTTCACAATATGCACCCTATCCCAGTTGTATGTCAGATCCCCGATAGATGTCCTCTACATTATTCATGTAAGAATGCTTATCTCATACAGACATCCTCTGCATTGTTATATCACCTTGTGTTACAGTCACATAATTGACATTTTCACTGTGGAGTCCCTACTGTACCATACTGATATGTGATTGGTGGTCCTGCTATAATCATCTTCCATTGACATTCCCTAATCTGCTGTAGATTAGGTTGTTTCACCTGTCTTCTTTCCCTATGTTCATTCCTATCTTCATCTGTGTGTCCCTATTCAATACCAATACTTCCCCGGAGTGTTTATTTTACATGGCAGTTCATGTAGCATTACAGATCATTTACACAACTTCAGTACAAAATGCCAGGAATGGGATTTCACAATGCTCTACATTGTAGATACACTATTGTAGTGTACTGTACCCAGTACTGTGTTTGGACCATATACTTAACCCTCATACCTATCAACTGTCCAGATTTTCACAGAATGTCCAGATGCATTTCTTATCAATTCTGTCAAGTCACTTGTATGACTGGTATGTATTGGCTTAATTGCTAAGTAGTCATGTGATTTATGAGCCTTTTATTAAGGAGTAAGTTGGAATGCGTTGTTTGTTTTTCTGATGAAGTTGGTGTGGGACACTGATGAAAAGCCTGTTATTGTTGAGCTTAAAATAAATTTTACTTGCAGTTTATCAACATCACTGTGTCTGGAATTGGTGCATCTGTTGAGGTTTATTGTCTTGCCAGCTTATTTTTTCAAGTTTGGTTTGTAATGTCACTGGTATGATCTCAGGACTGATGTGACTCAACATTACATACATGTAAGTTTCATACTTCAAATCCTTCAGACCATATATCTTAACACAACCCCCTGGTTATTCTAGGACATTTTGATAGGGCAAATATGTCAAATATGTCCTTATTTCTTGGTCATTGCCCCCCCCCCATTATGTTGGCCATTGTCCAGATGTTGTGCAGTAAGGAAATTGAGAGCTATCTGTGAAGCCCTGGTGATCATTGTGTCATTCCACACAAAACCACGGTCTGTCAGTGCTCTGATTTAAACAAAGTGCTATCTGTTTGTTTACATGGTTTCATAGCTGGCAACACTGTTGTCAGGCAAGAAACCTCACTTATTTACATTTAAGTGCTTTTGTAAAAAAATAACATTTTGATTCTATGCAACCTCATCTTTATCATACTCAAATATATTTGCAGATAAAGGTTAGATATTCAATGATTCACGCATACAAAAATAAAAGTTTAATCTTAATCCACCTTCATACAGTCACACCAACCCTATCATTTTCTAACATAGCAGCCATTCGTTTTTGTCCTCCTGATTCATATTACAGCAATTCAGGAACTTTCCATGCCTTTTTCTAATGTTATTTCAAGTTACTCTAACCCTGATTTCATCCATTAACTTCTTAACTTACCTTCATTTCTAAAATGGCTTAATCTTTTTAAAAATTTCTTCATAATGTCCAATCAGGATCTGATGGACATGCTCCACCTCAAAAAATCCAAATCCATCAGGACCACGAGAGCTAAAGACTTAAACCTTGGTACAAGTATGAATAGGACATGCTGGAGGGATAGATTCATAACCCAGAGGCTTCCCATGCTTTGGAACAAGATCCCAGTTCATGTTAGGCAGAGCCCCTCACTGACTCTCTTCAAGAGAAATCTTGATGAGTGGATGGGAGATCGTAAGTTTACCCCAGGGGTCACATCTGTGTCACTGCTAGACAGGGGCACAGTAAACTAATTCTATTATATAAGGGGGCCTTCATTGTGTCACTACTAGACAGAGGCACAGTATTCTAAATCTATTCTGTGCATTTTTGTGCATTTTTGTACCATTTCATGGGGTGGCGAAAGCCACATCACTATGGCTAGGCTTACAAATGCCCCAGGGCAGATAGCCTAGTACTAAACTATGAAACTATGAAACTATAATGACTTTATTTCATTCCTATTACCATATTTTTTAATCTGGCCTGTATCAGTTTTCACTAGTTTTACATTCTTTAATTGTCCATTTCTTCAAACCTGGTTGCAGTGCTGCATGGAAAATTTAACTATTGGAATGTAGTAGAGAATAAATTAATCTTGATTTATAGATTCTACATTTCCTGCTCAGATTCCTGGCATTAATTCCTGATTATTACCATTTAGTAAGGTTTGAATTAATTTCTTTCTTTCTGTGATTACATTCCCCTAGTTTTGTGCTACGAACCAGAATTTCTGTTAGCAAATGTTTAAATTTAAGGTGCATAACTTTA
Source organism: Protopterus annectens (assembly GCF_019279795.1). Lineage (NCBI taxonomy): Eukaryota > Metazoa > Chordata > Ceratodontiformes > Protopteridae > Protopterus > Protopterus annectens. The sequence continues at coordinate 1,693,591,296 of NC_056733.1, forward strand.
TACATTTTTTTTCATATTAAGCCTCAGATGCTTTTTGAAAGTAGTACCTCTTCTTCTCCAAATATACAGAGATGCAAGAGTCGTGTGTGTGTGTGTATATATATATATATATATATATATATGTGTATATATATATATATATATATATATATATATATATATATATATATATATATATATATATATATATATATATATGGGTCTACTACTTTTCATCGAATACCACATATTCGAAAAAGAGCAGTAGACCGCTCAGTTACGCAAAAGTGCACTTATTCGAAAATGCACTTTCGTGAACTCAGCTTCTATGAACAGATCGCACCACAGTGGAGGACAGCAGGAAAACATGCTATGTCCTCTACTGTGGTGCGGTAGTTACGGACCTTAGGGTTAGGGCACGGGTCATGGTAAGGTGATAGCCCTACTAGCTATCACCTTACCATGACCTGTGCCCTAACCCTAAGGTATATATATATATATATATATATATATATATATATATATATATATATATATATATATATATATATATATATATATATATATATAATATCCAAAGACAGCAAGGTAGACCACCAGAGAACAATACTGTAGCAAAATAGAAACTAAGAAATATTCCAGAGTTGTCACCACAGCTGGGAATGTCCAAGGCACAAACATATGTAAATGCTTAAATAAACTTCAGCAAAACTTTAGTAAAACAATGCAAATAAAGCATATAAAAAAGATGAGTGCTTTCAGGTCTAGGAAATAACCCTTCTTCACATCTAAGACTCATAATGATGACTTCAGTTTGTAAAGGGTAAATAGCCAATTATCTATTGGCAACAGTGGGGGTTGTCCATGGGCACCCCATGTGCCAATAGTTACACAAACGTAGTTATGGGAGAGTGGGAAGAAAGACACATTTTTCACAATAATTCATTTTCTGAATATGCAAAATTTTACAAGCATTTTGTAGATGACTTATTCATTCTTTTGGGAGATACAGTTCTACAGCTACAATCCTTTCATGAATATATGGAAAGTACAACCAACATACTGAGTTTCACCATAAAATATTCAGATCAGAAAATGGATTTCCTGGATGTAAAGCTAGTAAAGGATGAAGATGGAGTTATTAATACATTAATGTATAAAAAGGATTGTAGTTAGAACAATTACCTCACAAGAAGTAGTATGCATCCAGATTATATCTAAAAGAACATTCTAAAAGGTTGGTTCCTGAGATGTTTAAGATTATAAACTAAGGAGGAAGACTTCACAATAGCAAGTGGGGAGATGGTACAGTGCATTAACAAGCGGGGATATCGGAGGAAAGAAATAGAAGAAGCTAAGTGATTTGTGCAAATTAATCGGGGACAACAGGCAAAACCATATTTGTACAGAGATGATGGGTTACAACAAGAAACTGAGACTGTGAAACAAAGGAAGGAAAATTGGCAGCAGAAATTTACTTTGACGTACACGGGGACATGAGCTATATTTATGAAATCATTAGGAAGAACTTGAACACTTTGTTAGTGGATGAAGAGTTGAAGAAAATAGTCAGAAACAAGCCACAGTTTACTTATAAGACAGTAACAGTTGGAACTTAACAGATTTTGTACCATAAGACTATGATACCAAAGGGTGTGATATCCAATAGAATTGGTGCATATGCTTGTAGATGTTGCAGTAATTGCAGATATATTTCTAAAGTTCAAGAGTTTATACATCCAGTCTCTGGAGTCAGTTATGCCCCAAAGTTTTATGCAGACTGTACAACTATGAACGTTGTATATTTAGCTGCTTGTGATCTATGTGACAAATTTTATGTGTGTAAGACAACCAGACAGTTTAAAGAGAGGATGTTGAAACATATAAGTGACATTCATCTAGCAGACTTGAAGACTCCATTAGCGAAACATGTAAAGGAGAATACTGGTCACAAGTTCTGTTTTAGAGTTTTACAAGTGGTTTTAGATGATCTTAGAGGTGGAGATCTGAATAACAGAACAGAATTAACTGAAATGCGATGGATTGGAATGATGCAGGCATATAGATCTCCTGGACTGGCCTCTCATTATGCATTGAAACCGGTCCTTAAGGGGCGTGAACTTAGACGATAACATTGATTGACTTGAATGCTGTCTATAGGTTTTTAGGCTTGGATTTTAATTATTCATTGAAGCTGGCCACTGGGGGTGTCAGCTTAGTAAATACGTTTGATTGGCCATTTGGCCTTTGAAAACTGAAGTCATCATTATGAGACTTAGATATGAAGAAGGGTTATTTCCTGGACCTGAAAGCACTCATCTTTTTAATATGCTTTATTTGCATTGTTTTATTACATTGTATTATATAAAGATGATCATTTAAATATCTTTGAAGAATTGCTTTCTTTAACAAGAATTTCTTGTGCCTACTTAAAGACACAAGAAAACTGAAAAATATATGGTGATGTGAAATGATTAGAAAAAAACAAAGAAGGAGAATAATAAAGGAATATAAGGAAAGTGTATCAAAGAGAGAAAGACAACTAGCCTAACACTGTTAAGGAGAAATATAAGCTCTGTAGACACAAAATAGAATTCCTAATGTTTATTTGACAGTAAATGTCAAAACCACCAGAGAAAAAAATGACACATAGAACAGTTAATAGTTAACCACCACCTTGGGATTCAACAGTCCCCATAAGTCTTTCTGGTATAACAAAGCAGACTGTAATATTTGTTAAGGTGTTTCTTTCTATCAAAAAGCAAGTAGAATTTGTATATTAAAAAAAAAAAACACTTTATAGCTTAGGAAAGTAAAACCATGATAAAGCCTTACAAAAGATGACCACTGCATTCATAAACATAGATGGCACCAACTCAAATAAAATAGTTTTCTTTTCTATATTTGTTATTCAGTCATAGCTTTAGCATAATTCCTAAACTTGGATAACACTGATACAGTTCCCCTATGAATCATGCACTGGTACATATAACATATAGTGTGCTATAGTGTAACATGTTCTGATAGCTTCAGCTACATGGCATCGGTAAGGCTTCAGAATAGCAGTTATATAGTTTCAGTAAGGAGAAAATCATGAAGCAGTGGCAGAAAAGTGACTCAAAGCAGTTTTTAAATTTCATATCCCACTTTCTGTGTCAGGATGAAACATCTCTCACAAGTAATTTATTATATAGCCCCATGTCAGTTTCCCAAGTATTTGTTTTTGTATTTAGTCATAACCTTGTGACTTAATTGTGGTATGCAAAATGTTATTTTTTATCTGATATGCCAATAGAAAACCTTGCACCATATACTTATCAGGAATATAGTAAAGCGCCATGCTTCAACCGACTTCTGGAGTACTAACTGATGGTAATTCAAAGCTATATTTTCTTAATTTATCATAACTACAGAGAAGGTGACTTTGTATTTTATGCATACCAAGGCATCCCAGCTTTCTGTAAAATTATTGGATGGTGATCCGTAATGTCATTGGAGATGAAGCAATAGTTAAGGTTGTATCCTGGGTACCTTTTTTCTGGTATGCATTTTGCCAGTTGTTTTGATGCATGGAAACCATATTTTATCTCTAATATGCAAACCTAGTACTGTCTAGACTGACAGTGTTGTTTAACCATAATATACTTTGCACAACACCTACACTGTAGGCCATGAAGATATGCTTTCACATTTTCACTGTGGTTATTCCACAGTACCACATGGTTTAAGTTTCAGCATCAAATTCACAGGTGGTCCACATTTCTCATATTTGGACATTATCATCTATGCTGTGAGAACTTATTTGCATACCTGTTCTGTAGCAGGATTCATCCATGTATGGAACACCATATGTCTATTCATCCTGATGTTCCTGCACATTTGTAAATCACACATAGAGTTTTGATTTGTGGCTTTAAAGTATATAGGCAAACTACAGTTGTAGAACAGATTAATTAATTCCAGCTGAAAAATCTGTTTAGTCTCAGATCAACTCATGTCAACATTTCATCCATCTAAAGAAGCCTAACTTGTTTCAGATGCTGGTCCATTTGGAGATTAAACTAATCTGATCTGACAGTATGAACAGTACTATAATCATATGACAGTATATCACTCATTAATGTAGAAAAAACATTACTTACAAAACGGAAAAAAAAAAAAAAGAAGAAGCATTTGTTAGAGTTTGGAGCCCTGAACATTTTATGGCCAGAATTTCCTACAGATAAATAGACATATGCCACTGGGAGTTAAATATACTAGACAGTGATCATAACTATTCTTAAGAACAGAAGTTATAGTCCATTTTCCTGCCTTATACAGAAGGAAGGAAAGAGCAAAATATAGCAGCTACCTGCTAAGACAATTCACATATGAGCAAACAACCAGAAAAACAAGACAGGTGTCAGAAGGATATAATAATTTTATTGCATTAATAATTCAAAAAAGTGTACTGTTAAAGAAATATGGCCACCCCATGTCTTCTCAAAAAATAGCTGATTGGACTTTAACTGCTAGTGTGAAATGACTCTGCAATATTTTGGGGGAGTTTACCTTTTCCCCATTATGTGCAACTATGAAATTAGTACACATAAATTTTGAAACTAGAGGAATCTCATTCTCTCATAAAATATGTAGGGTGTTATGAGCTGTCTCATTTCTGTACATGCAATTTGCAGCTTTCAAGACATTAATATGATGAAGTTGTGTTCTAAACAACCATGGTTTGATTGTTCACTGTTCATTGCAGAAGCAAGAGATACAGGCATAAGTAAACAATGATTCAGCTTCAGGAAGTAAAGTAGCTGTATGATGTGAATTCATAGAATGAAATTACTGGTGAAATGCAAAATGTATCCATCATTTAAACGTTTGCTAAAGCTATCATAATCTTATTATTTTAACGAATGGAAGCCCACCTTGAAAGGAACTAGACATGTTATATCCATGTAATTACAATTTAGAGCTCTTGTATATGAAATTCACCAAGGTATAGTAAACAGAAAAGAATGAGAAAGAGAAAACATTTTGTTTTCAGATATTTGCAGGCGTATACAAACTATTATTCAGTGTTGTATGACATACCATACTAATGTGCACTGTACAACAAAAATATACATAACATATTTTAAATATTACAATAGACAGATATTAGTATAAAATTCTACATTGTAATGCTTACTGGTTTATTTTTAGTTTTATATTGTGACTGTAGTGGATATCCAGTGATGTAGACAGTTGTTTTTATCATTTGGATTGCCTATTACTTGACTTGATAATAGACTAGTATTAAATGTAGGCCAGTTTTCAGTTTTTACATTTATGTAAGATTTAGGCATGGAAAATAATTCCGTAATGACCTTAAGTAAACAGATGTGAAATGTTTAGACATACATTGGGGAAATCTATAAGGAGGTTCTCATGCAACTTGAACACATTCATTTTTGTGTAGGTATACAAACATGATTTCAGACTAATGAAAGCACTTTCTCTGTTCTTGTGTATAACGCATATCATGTCTTCACATGCACTGGCAATTGTGAGGGAATATCAGTATTCATCAAAGAGATCATCACTTCATGAAATATTCCATTGGATACCACATGCGAACTCCTAGAAGTCCAAATTACTCTAAACAGGCTAATTACTACTTCATATCTAACACCTTTATGTCTACTTCTAAGCATGGTATCTATCTTAACACATTAACTGAAATTCCCATCATTTATTTTATTTAACATTTGTTAAACGAAAAAGTCCAACTTGGAACAAAGCCAATATTCAGCGGAGGCTCAGGAAAAAACACTCCAGACATATGCCTTTCTAACGTGGGAGGAAACTGGAGCACTGAAAGGAAACTCACATGAATGCAGGGAGGACATGCAGACTTCACACAGAAGGTACTCTAGACAAGAATCGAACCGGAGAACCTCATGCTGTGAGGTGACAATGCTACCAATGTACCACTGTGTCATTCATATAACAAAAGATTTTTCTAATGGGGGACTTCAACTATCCATCAATAAACTGAATGACCTGTCCTGCAAATGGTCATCATGCCCGCACTTCCTTGACACTATAAATGCCAACTCTCTTTCACGAATAGTTAACTATCCCATTAGTGGCCTCAATTTCCTAGAATTAGTCCTCACAAATATTTATATTTTTTGTACATCTCTACATGTATCATCATGCCTTGTTAAATCAGACCATAATGTCATGACCTTTTCCTTTAAAACTGGTGGTATTTTCACTGTAAATAGCTTTGTGTTTAAGGAAAAGCAAACCTTGTTTGGTTACTTGATGACTTAAATAAATTTTCTGTAAGCCTTCTCTGAAGAATCCTATTGCTAAAGCTGCTACCTATACCTTTAACTTCTACTTTCACTTAAATAGTTCATCTTAGATAGTTGTATTGATAAAGCAGTCCTTATCTGCAACAAACCTAATGAGAAGTTTAAAAACAAAATCCTGCGGTGGAATAGCTTTATATATAAATTGTATAACAAGAGAAAGAAACTGTTTAATGCTTGTAAGATGCCTCATTCTACTTACCTTAGGAGTCCACTTAAGCAAAATATCAGAAAGCCTAACGGATCCATTAGGGAGCTCAAAACTAAGTATTAACTTAAAATAACTACTAAAAGCAAAAATAATTGCAAATCTTTCTTTAACTATATTGCCAAGTTAAGGACTAATGTCCAACAGTGTTTGAAGATAGTGTACAATAATACTATACTTTTTGACCTAAAAGAAATAGCTAATATCCTAACCATCAAATTTAGTGCATATTTTACTTCACCCACAGTTATATCTATCCCACAAATTCCACAATCTCAGTCACCTCCTTAAATTAAAGTGCATAGCTTTAGTGCATTAAATGTATGGACAACATACTATGTGATTCTAGGGCTAAGAATTACTCTAACTACTGTATCCTTTACTAGGTATTGTCCCACTACTGCACTCCCTCAGTAAGGCTCCCAGCGCTAGAAGGATTTACTTTGTTGCAACCTAAACACAGAAAGCTAAACTCTCCTGACCACTAACTGAAAGACTGCAAAGGTGTATATCTTGTACCTACCTTATGTGTGCTCTTTTTCAAATTAACTAGGCTGGGTCCACAGCACTCCTAGCTAGCCCTTGAGCCCCATAAAAGCCTAGACACTCTGCTACAATTTGTCAAACTAACAGCTCCTACAGGAAAATTACTTCTAGTGGCTAACACAAGTAATTTCAGCAGTTTTATGTAATAGAAACAGGCCATTTCTTATATTAGAGTACTTGCATTGTATGCACAGCTATAATTAACTCATGGTTTGGTTAAGCCCCGCTATGCTCGCCCTCACTATGCTCAGATTCGCTCCATGCCTCATCCTGCCCCCCATATCCCACCCCCAATACTGCTAAATTTATATTAAGATAGCCACTTCCCCTCTTTTTCTTCAAATCAACTATAATCACCCAATTAATAGCACTCCCCTATCTGTCATAAACTTCCAAATCCTAATAATCTATTCCTACTTAAATATTTTACCACCAAAATGTCTCAGCTGTTTACAATGGTATCACCAAAACTAAAGCTAGTACTTTTTTTCTTACCTTTACTGTGCATTTCATATCTCCTCACCATCTATGAAAATCAATATCTCCTAGGATTCTACTTCCCAAAGACCTAAACATCCACCCCAATAGTATAAAAAATGGAAAACGTCTCCTTTCCCATCACAAGTAAATCCTTAACCCCTAAAAACTACCAACCTATTAGATCCAGATATATCAGCCCCAAGACCAAACACTATCAAAAGCTTATAATCAAAATCCTTAAACTTAGTTAGTTTACAGCATAACCTCATTATGGATGGAGACATTCACCCTAACCCCGGCCTATTCTCTCCTGCTACATTTAGCTCCCAAACCACTAATTCCCCTAACGTAATTTCTCCAAACAGATACTCTAATTCATTCCAGGTCTGCCACTTAAATATTAGAAGCATAAATAATAAGGTCCATCACCTGCATGCCCTATTGGCAGTTCATTCCCCGACATATTATGTCTGACAGAAACTTGGCTAAAACCAGCAACTATAGACAGTGAGGTATTACCACCAGGGTACAATATGCTGAGACTAGACTGTCCTACTAGAAGAGGTGGTGGGGTAGCCATAGTTTATAAAACTACACTGAATGTTACCAAGGACTCCTTACAACCACCCGAGGTTAATAATGTGGGAATTCTTATATCCAAACTGCAAATTAACAAAAATAAATGTATAAACATAATCTGTGGCTATATTCCCCAGGTAATAACACTAACACACTAGAGAAATCACTAGGGAAATCTTCCATTCTGCGCTATACTTGTGAGTGCAAAACGGAAGATTTTTCCATTACTCCACTATAGTGCAGTCATGGAACATTCACATTTAAACTGCTAGGGTACAGCGGGACCTGGCCCCCTGCAATAAGGTAAGTTAAATTTTTATTTTTTTAAACCTAAGGCTCCCATTCACAATTTCGAGTGAATGGAAGTTCGTGATTCTGGTCTTGAGATTATGAATTTTGGGCTTCCATCCATTTGATCTTGTGAAGGGGAACCATTCAGGTCTTATTCTTAAAGGTACAACACAAATGTTCTACATCCTCCTACTTTGAGAAATGGGTCATGCATTATGGACAACATTGACTAACATGCAATTGCTACAAAATAATTTTCATCATGCAGTTATACAGAACTAGATACATATATACAACTACATTGCTGTGTATTTCACACTGGGTCTGGAAATATGACCAAATCACGTGACATAGCAGATGGGGTTAGGTTTAGCAACTGTGATCATCTCTCCAAAATGTTCAACCTTAGGGACATCAGAAACACCCTCAGAAATGGTAGTGGGAGTCAAGACACATTCTGGAACAGGAACATTGTCTGAATTACTCTGAGATTTAGTCTGTATCATAGGAACAATGCTGCAATATCGGTTCTGCTACAGAAAGAAGATATGTATGATTTCTCCTGTACTCCACACCCTCAAATTTCACAAATTGAATCTTAGTTCTGCACATATACTTGTTACTTGACCAATCTGGTCAAAACCTTTCGCTGTTTGTATCTTCACTGTCTCTCCTTCTTTCAACAGATAAAGAAATCTACTTGATTTGTCGTAACTGGACTTCTGGAAAGAACGCTTTCTAAATAATTGGTCTTTGATTGCTTTGTTGTTTTTAGCTTTAGGCCTCAATAAACTGGAACTAATAGGCAATGTTTTTCTGGTTTGCTTGGATAGAAGTCTCTGAGCAGGTGAGCCAAGTATATCGTCACGGGGTATGTTTCTGAGATTGAGTAAATTCAAAAAGACACCAGTATTATCATGCTTTGACTTCTTAAGTATTTGCTTTGCACTCTGTACTGCATGTTCAGCTAGTCTACTTGACTGTGGATATTCTGGACTACTAGTGACATGTATAGAGTGTCATTCTCCTTCAAATTTCTGAAATAACTGACTGGTAAATTTGGTTCCATTCTTAGAGGTAAGGTTTTGTGGACTTCCAAGGACTGAGAAATGACGTTTCATCTTAGTAATAACAGTAGTTCAAATAAAAGTCTACCAGTACTAAGTAGTCATGATTGTTCCACTTGAATATGTCAGGGGCTACTGTTGACCAAGGTAGTTCAGGGACTTGACTTACCTGAAGTGGTTCTTTCTGCAAATGTGGTTTAGTACTATTGTATACTGAACAAGAAGAAAGTACTTTATCAATGTCTTTTGCTAGAGAAGTCCAAAATATTAGTCCTCTCGCCCTTCTTTTGGTAGCTTCGGATCCTGGTTGACCACAATGCAACATCTGGATATATTTGTATTGTAAGGAAGCAGGAACAACAGTTTTAAGACCTTTGAAAATAATGCCATCTTCCATCAACATCTCATCTCTGTAAGTAAAGCAGGGTTGCACTTCTGGTGGTACACTAGATTGCATTGATGGCAATCCATCAGTAATGTAGTGACTGAGCTTTTACAAAACTGGATCAATCTTTTATGATCTTTTAACTTATCGAGTCTTGTGGTAGAAAAATTATGCACTTCCATGACATTGAAGTCAAAATTTTCTGTGTCAAGCTGCTCCATTGTATTTCTGGGTGATCTGGATAAGGTATCAGGCAAATAAAGAAGTTTGCCTTTTGTATAGACCATTTTGAAGTTGTACTTTTGCAATTTAACATCATTCTTTGTAATCTTGCTGGAGCTGAATACATAGGCTTCTTTAAAATAGTAACCAGAGGTTGATGATCACTTTCAATCTGAATATCTCAACCATAATTATAATCATGAAACTTAGAACATGCAAACACTATAGTTAAAGTTCTTTCTCAATCTGAGGATATTGCATTTCAGTTTGGATTAGTGTTCTAGATGCATAGGCTATTGGTCTACCCTCTTGAAGAATGACTGTACCTAGACCAAATATTGAAACATCGCAGGAAAGTTACTGGTTTGTTGACATCATAGTATCTTAATGTACGTGGAGTTGCAATTTTCCACTTAAGGTCTTCAAATGCTTTCTGGTGATGTTCTAACCATGACCATGTAACTTTCTTACATGTTAGCTCTCTCAAAGGCACTGTCAACTCACTGAAGTCTGGTATAAACTTCCCTAAATAGTCAGCCATACCACGAAAATGTTGTAGAGCTTGCACATTATCTGGCACTGACATCTCACGAATAGCTGCTTGCTTGGATGGGTCTGGTCTCAAGCCAGTGCTAGTAAATAATCGACCTACATATGTAACTTCTGACAGTCTGAATATGCACTTTAAAGGGTGGAGCTTCAAGTTTGTTTCATGTGCTCTGACCAGAACTCTCTTAAGATTTCTGTCATGCTCTGCTTCACTATTGCATCCGACTAACAAATCATGTACTGTTATGGCAGAAGGATAACGTAAAAAAAAATAGCTCCATTGCATGCTGAAAGACTTCACTTGCAGAATTTATTCCAAATGGTATTTTGAGAAATCTGTATCTCCCAAATAGTGTACTGAATGTAGTCAGTAGTGAAGATTTTTGATCAAGCATCACTTGCCAGAATTAACTTTTTGCATCCACGACAGAAAAAAACAGTGGCATTAAGTATTACAGCTGCAACTTCCTCGACTGTACACATAGGATGATGAGGTATTTTTAATGCTTTGTTGAAATATCTTGGGTTAATGCATATTCTGATTTCATCTGAGCATTTTTTGTGAGCTGCTACCATGGATGACACCCATTTGGTAGGTTCTTTAACAGGACCGATTACACATTGCTGCACCATTTTGACCAACTTGGCTTTAACTTTATGCTGCATAACTATTGGAAATTTTCTTGCTGGTCTGATTACTAGACTGATCTCTGGGTCTAACTTCATAGAATACACAAGTAGAAGTTTGCCCAATGTGTCATCAAAAACATCAGAATACCCTGAAAAAATAGTGTTAGAGAAGCTGGAACTGGGATATGTGCTTATTCGATTAACATTTTTGGTACGGGAAAGCAGATTCCTTCTCAAACTGTCTCTGAGACCCAGTAATGACTGCACAGGTCTTTGGACTATATAAAATAATAAGCTATAACAGTTCTTGTCCACATAACATGAAAGCACTACTGAGCCTTTGGTTTGAATTTCTTCACCTTCATAAGCAACATGTTTTGCACAACTGGTCACATTTAATTGTTTACCAGCACTCACTTTAACAAAAGTATCTGCAGACATAACATTACACTTAGAACCAGTGTCTACTTTGAACTCAGTGGGTTTACCATTGATCCAGACAGTACAAAATATTTCATGCTTTGCCAATAAATCTACTTCATCAATTCTTTTACCAACTACTGACACGCCATCTGCATAAAACGCAGACTGTTGCAGTCCTACTTGATCAATTTCTTTTTGGATGACCCTTCTTTATAAAAGTATGAGGCTTACTTGATTTACAAAATTTTTGAAAATGGTTCCATTTCTTACATTTATGCCATTGCTGACCAAATGCTAAGCACTTTTCTCTTTTAGACTCATGGTTGGCACCACAATTGCGACAGTTAACAATACAGCTTGACTTGGGTTTTGTGGATTCATCCTTGTACTGTACTGAGCATGATCCTTTAACTGAACTAGTCTTAGAACTTTCTGGAAGATTGTGTGTTTTCCTTCCCACACCTACAGGAGCTACACTACCACATGCTTAGGTCTGTTTCTGCCAGCCACATGTTGCATATCTATATTTGCTCCTGAGAATGCTGAAACCATCTTCTTATCTCTTGCAGGCATATTTGTGTGCCTTTCTATAACTTCATTGATTTGACAAATCTCATTAGCTTTGCTTAGCATTTAATCACTGTCATGAAGCAAAATCTTTTTCACAGCAGCACTATTAATACCACACACAAGCCTGCCCTTCATTAACTCATCTTTTAAATCACAAAACTTACATGTTTTAGCATTATTTCTCAGGTCAGTAATATAATCTGCAAAAGTTTCTCCTTGCTTTTGATCTCCTTCTAAAACAAGGGCCTCTCTAATGTAACATTGGTCTGGGGGTTACACATCTCTCTGAACTTGCGCTTCAAACACTCAGTTTCTTCCCTTGAGTCAGCCTGTACAATAATACAATGATTTTCCCCTTCACCTTCATATACTGCTGGGGCATATACAACTGAACATTCCCTTTCAATGGCCTCTAACCCTGCTAGGTTTAGCAAAATGAATGCCCTGGTGATTGCATCTTTATCAGAATAAGCTGCTTGTATGAATATATAGTATTCTTGCTCAAATATTCTCCAAATCATAGGTCCGTAGGTGTGTACTAGGCTAATGGCCCTGGAGCCTTTACAAGGCTAGCCCATAGGATTACCCTGGCATCATGCCACCCGATCTTAGTTCCCAGTGCCTCTGTCAAGTAGAGCCACTGGAGTGATCCCCAGGGTGAATTTTCTATTTCCCATCCACTCATCAAGATTTCTCTTGAACAGTGCCAGTAAGGTGCTCTGTTTGACATGTATGGGAAGTCTATTCCATAGCATGGGCGATGTCTGGGTTATGAACCTGTCCATCCAGCACATTCTGTTGATTGTGGTAATGAGGTTGAGGTCTCTGGAGCATGTGGTATGGCGAGGCAGGGATTTCTTTAGATGTAGCATTTCTAACAGAGCTGGGTCAGACATGGCTTTGTAAGTCAAGCAGAGATCACCTCTAAGTAGGCGATATGAGACAGAGAATAGTTGGAGTTTTTTGAGTCTGTCCATATAGGACAAGTGTTTAAGGCCTAGATTCCTCTTTGTGAGGTACTTTTGTGGCCTCTCCAGTTGTTGCAGGTGTCTAGTGAGGTACATGCCAAATGGGGCATTGTACTCAATGATTGGCCTAATAAGGGAAGAGTAGAGGGATACAATGACCTCTTTCTTCCTGGATGCAAAACCCTTAGTAATGAGATGTGCCACATAGAAGGACTTTCTGACCACAGTAGCAATGTGGTGGTCAAAAGAGAGGTTGCTGTCAACCTGTGTTCCCAGATCTCTTATAATGCCTTCTGTGTTCAGTGGACTATCATTGATGTGGTAATTCATGGGAACCGGGTTTTTCCTAAAGGGGATGACAGCACATTTCTTGGCAATGAGCTTAAGGCCATGGTTCTGACAAAAGCCGTTGGTCTCAGTGAGGCCTTTCTGTAGGATGTCAACATCACTTGGGAAGTTAATAATAGCTCCTAACTTGCAATTGTCTGCAAACTTTGTCAGCCAGAGTCCCTTCATGTTGGTCTGTACTTCAAAGAAGTAGATACCAAACAGGAGAGGACCCAGGGCTGTCTGTATCTTGTGGTTCTCCACTCATGACTGGTCAGCAGTCTGACTTGGAGTCAACTACTTTCACACTGTGGGTTCTATCTGTGAGCCAGTTTGCAACCCATCTAGTGATATAGGGGTTGATAATTAGCTTACTGAGTTTTTCTATGATTCCTGAGTGGGGAATGGTATCAAAGGCCTTGGCCAGATCAAGGTAGGCTGTGTAATCCACCTTGCCTTCATCCACAGCTCTGGTGACTGACTCAAAGATGTTGACCAAGTTGAGCAGGCATGATCTACCCTTCATAAAACCAAACTATGTGGGATCCAGAGTTTGGAGATTCCCTATATCCTTGTTTATTAGGTCCATAATGATGTGTTCCATAGCTTTGCATATCAGACTCGTTAGGCTAATGGGGCAATAGTTCCCAAGGTCTGTAGTTGCTCCTCCTTTGTGGAGAGGGATGACTGTAGCAGTGCACCATATGGTAGGGACAAAGGCTGAGATGAGGCTGTGATTGAACAGGGCACACAGGTGAGGTGCCAGTTCACTCTGTAGTTCACGTAGAACACAGCCAGGGATATTGTCAGGTCCCATAGAAGTTGTATTCTTGACCTTGGACAGTGCTGTTTTAACCTGTGTAACAGTAATACTGGGTGCCTACCAATCTACTGTTAATGTGATAGGCCCTTTGGGAGGGGAGAGAGGGGTAAAGTTGGCACTCAATCTGTCGGCCAGTTTATTGGCAATATCTGTTGGCTGGGTATAGGAGATACCATCGTGCAGTATCTCAGAGCAAATTTGAGTATTGCCATGGAGATTCTTTACATAACTATAGAAGGCCTTGTGGTTGTCTTTACTATCTGCCGCAATTCTGTTTTTATAGCTAGCTTTAAAGGATTTGATTGAGGGATCTCAACTTTTTGTTGAGACATAAGGGAGTTTTTCCAGTCTTGGGACTTCACCTTATTCCGTACCAGTTTCCTTCTTCTGTTGTAGAGTTTGTTTATGGCAGGAGACCACCAGATTGTCTTCCTATTTTTGGAGGAGAGTGTCTTGGTTCTATTGGGTATGGCGAGATCCATGCATTTGTGTACGTGTCCGTACAGTGCATTGGTGTATGATTCCACGGTCATGCAACTAGTCTCTATTTGCATGGATGCCGTGAAGTTAGCCACCTCTATTTTTAGGAGCCCAAAGTTGTCTTTGGAGAAGTTTTTCATGGTGGTTACCTTTGCAGGGGTGGGAGGGATGTGGATTTCCAAGGTGATTAGTTTGTGGTCAGATCTAACCATGGAGGAGTTGACTATTGGTGTAGAGCAACGGTCGCTAATGTTAGTAATGACTAAGTCAAGGATGTTGCTACCTCTAGTGGGGGTAACAATGAGCTGGTCCAGGGCATTGGAATTAATGAATTCCAGAAAACGTTGGGCAAGTGTATTGGTACATGAGTAGTTTTCCCAGTTAATGGAGGGGTAGTTGAATTCTTTGCAATATTCTGATCAAATACAAGTGGTAGTGGTTTTTGAAAGTTGTCTGCCATAATGGTGCATCTCAGTGAAGACTTTTGCCAGTATGCAGGAACACACACACACACACACATATACATATGCCAGAAATTTATGCCAGTACTTGTAACTATGCCCAATATCACAACAAGCCTCTTTATAACTACACTTTGCGAGATAAGTTTCCCAAGAACTGTAATACTCTTGAAATCACCTCTTATTATTGTAAGAAATATTTCAAATAACTGCACTGTACAAATAAAATGGACAAAAGAAGCTGAAAGCAAGAAACATTTTAAAGTAACTGCAGTTTACAAATAAACAGTACACAGCACACTGAAATTTCCCCAAAATGGGTGTACTTTGATAAACAACTCTGTATAGTGCAAGGAACATTCTGTTATGGTGGCACTCTGCAAATGTGCAAACCCAGCACAAGAAACTTTTTGAAATGGCTGTGATTGACTGCATTTTATGAAATAGTGGCACTTTGTACAGAACAAACTCCTCAGAATAAATGCACAGTAATAAACATATACTGCAAGCACTTTTACACACTTTGAGAAACTTTGACTAACTCTAGTTATTCCAATCAGAGCTCCAATCAATGCGAAGTAGTAGTTTATGCCAAAACACAGTACTTCACCAAAAGCTATGCAGTCACCTTGGTTTATTTATACTTAATGTGCCCTTTTTTGCCCTTTGCTATATTTGTTTTGCTCATTTAATCTCTTTTCATTCCCATTATATCTTCTTGTGCTTATTTTAACTCTAAACATGTTTGTTTTGCTCTAAACATGCTTGTTTTGTAATTCTGAGGAAATGCTAAACCCCTTATGTGTTTTCCGGTGCTCGTTTTTATCAGATGTCTTAATTTCAAACATTTCATTTGATTAATAAGCATTTTATGCTTCTCATTTGCTTAATAAATGTTGTTATGCTATTCATTTGCTTAGTAATGCATTTTCTGCCCTTGTAATGCCCCATTTTATCTTTTTTAATAAATAAATTGTTCGTGCAAGTTTTTATTAACTTTAGTTATTTCGTGCCATTTTGTTTCTGGGTTCACTTTGTTTGCCTTCACTGTTAACTCTGAACCTCATGGCTCTGAATAGCAGTCATTGCAATCCAGGTTCTGACACCATGCCATTTGTCTAGTCAGGATGAAATAGACCAACATTGTGGGTTCTGTTCAACCAGCTTATTATGTACAAACACATTAGAAATGAAGCTAAATAACTTTAACTTATATACAAACTAGCTGTCTCATACATATATGTTCACACTCTGGCTGTACTCACAAAATGGCACTGACCTAGCACATGCCTGCTATTTATATGCATGTTCACGTCTTAGAAATGCTTCTTAAAGGTATAACACACATGTTACTCTACACTAAGAATACTTCATCAATGGACCTTCACAACATACTAGGTTACCTGATTATAACTGCTAAATATGGCCTATCTAAACCCCTTCTTAACCAGTTTAATTGAAGTCTCTCCAAAGATTATATTTTTGAAACCTGGAAAATAGCCATTGTAGTGCCAAAACATAATGGTGGCCCAAACACTGACCTTGGTAACTATAGTTCCATTAGTCTTTCTAGCCTCATATGTAAAGATATGGAGCTCATTATCATAGGCTCCATCAATATGGACATTAAATATCACTTAACCCTGGATCCTTATCCATTTGGTTGTATCAAAGGAAGTTTCTGTCTGTTTAACCTCATTAATTTCTTTGAAAAAGTAACTGAAAAAAATGTAACAGCTCAAATGAGTTAGTGGTAAAATCACTGTGGCTATGGTGTGCAGGGTCCTGGGTTTGAGACTTGCAAGGGATGATTATTTCCGCCCTCAACCCCTAAAGGGCCCATCTCTATACTGGAGGAATGCAAGGTTCCTGTAATCATGGCTGCACAGGTAAAAAACACACTCTCCAAAGCCAAGAACACAGCATCCATGGGACCTGACAACATCCCAGGCTACATTCTACATGAACTACAGAATGAGCTGGCACCCCACCTAAGCATCATGTTCAATCATAGCCTCACATCTGGTGTTGTACCCACTGAATGGTGCACAGTGACAGTTATCCCACTCCACAATGGGGTAGCCACCATGGACCTCGGGAACTACTGCCCCATTAGCCTAACGAGCCTGGTCTGCAAGGACTTGGAATGTATCATCGTGAACTTATAAACAAAGACATTGGTAATCTCCAAACTTTGGAACCCAACCAGTTTGGGTTTGTAAAAGGCATATCATGTCTCCTAAACCTGATTGACTTCTTTGAAGCAGTCACCAAAGCCGTAGACAAAGGTAAGGTGGTTCACACAGCCGATCTAGATCTCGCCAAGGCTTTTGACACCATCCCCCACTCTGGAATTATAGATAAACCAGGTATAAATCCCTATGTCACAAGATGGGTTGCCAACTGGCTCACTGACGGAACCCACACTGTGAAAGTAGCAGACTCCAAATCTGACTTCAGACCAGTGACAAGTGGAGTACCACAGGGTTTAGTCTTGGATCCTCTCCTGTTTGGTATCTACTTTTATGAAGAACAGGCTAACAAAGAAAGTCTTTGGCTAATGAAGTCCACAGATGACTGCAAACTAGGAGCCATAATTGAAACTCCTAATGATGTGGACATCCTACAAAAGGGCCTCACTGAGACAGATGTCTGGTGTCAAAGCAATGGCCTCAAGCTCAATGCCAAAAAGTTCATTGTCATCCCCTTTGGCAAAAACTCTGTCCCATGAGCTACCACATAGGTGGTAGTCTACTTAACACTGAAAGTGTGATAAGAGACCTTGGGACACAGGTGGACAGTAGTTTCTCCTTTGATAATCACATCGCCACAGTAGTCAGGAAATCCTTCTACATGGCACACCTCATCACAAAAGGTTTCTCATCCAGGAAAAAAGTGGTCATTGTTCCCCTCTACTCATCACTCATTAGACCCATTATAGAGTACAATGCCCCTCTTGGTATGTACATCACAAGACATCTATAACAACTGGAAAGGCCGCAGAAATACCTCACAAAGAGGATCACTGGCCTCAAACAGATACCCTATGCAGACCATCTAAAAAAAACTCCAGCTTTGCTCCGTCGCATATTGCCTACTCAAAGGCGATCTCAGCCTAACATACAAAGCTATGTCAAATCCAGAGCTGTTGGACATGCTCCACTTAAAGAAATCCAAATCCCTCCAAGCTATATACTCTAGGGACCTAAACTGTGTCACCACAATAAACAGAACATGCTGGAGGGATAGATTCTTGTCCCAGAGACTTCCCATACTCTGGAACAAACTACCTATCTATATCAAACAAAGCTCCCCATTAGCACTCTTCAAGAAAAATCTTGATGATTGGATGGGAAACAGGAAATTTACCCTGGGGATCACCTCTGTGGCTCTGCCCAACAGGGGCACAGGAAAATAATTTTCTTGGGTGGCGAAAGCCAGGGTACCTTTTTGGCTAGGCTTGTATAGGTCCTAGGGCCAATAGCCTAGTAACTACCTATAAATGTATGAACCTATGAAACAGTGGGTAGTGTTTATGCAGTGCACACAGCATATCTATACCTGGAAATGGCCTATGACACTATTGCCTGTGCAGACATTACTAATATACTTGTACATCTGAATATAAATCATTATATTGTGTGATGACTAGTTAAATGGTTGTCTGACATTGGCCATGTGGTTAGAGTAGCAGTTGCCACTTCTGAACTTCTGAAAGCAAAAATGTTACCAGTGGTAGACCATAGGGCTCAGTTTTGGCCACCCTCCTATTTGGCAAATATTTCTTAGACCTTCAGGCCAGCACTTTTGGCCCACAGTTAATTAAGTTTGCAAATGGCTGTAAATTGTGTGTTGGTATTCTATCTTCAGCTGGCTCGCAATTGCTCCAACATGGCTTAGACCATGTTAACAACTCATGCAAGGACAATAGTTTCAAATTAAATGTAAAAAATGTAGCATAGTTAATTTTGGTAAACAAAGCAGTTTCACTTACCATATAAGAGATGCAGCCCTCCAATCAGACACAGTTGTAAGGGATTTGGGTACTCTTGTTGATAATTTCGTATCATTTGACCATCATATCTGCACTGTAGTTCAGAAAGCTTTTTATCTAGCCCATCTAATTTACAAAGGTATCTCTAGTAGATCCAAGTAAGTCTTTATTCACATTTATTCATATATTATAAGGCCAGTTATTGAATATAATGCACTTTTTGGCATGTACTTATCTAAGCATATTGCACAGCTTGACAGACCTCAGAAACTAATAGCTAAAAAATCAATGGCCTCAAAAATCTTAGTTATCAGGACAGACTGCTCGAACTTTCTCTGTACTCACTCTGTTATGGACTCCACCATGAACATCGAAAGATTCATCCATATTTAATCTCCTATCCCTTTGCAGAATTAATGATACATCAAATATTCAGTTAAAAAAGCTAAACCTTCATAAGCAGATAAACAATACACATTAGCATGATAGATTCTAATCCCAATGTATCCTTCACCCATGAAACAAACTTCTACTACATACCAAGTATAGAAGCACCCTTGCCACCTTTAGTAGAAACATAGATATTTGGATGGGCTGTCTCAAATTTACTCCCTGTCTATCTTGTCTCACCGTCTTTGAGGCAAGAGGGAAATTTTGAATAGGTTTCTTTGGATAGGCTTGAAATGATCTGCAAGCTGATTGCCTAGTACTTACCCATGACCCTAGGAAATCAAAAAATAAAGGCATATCCTGGAATCAATTTATCCATATCTTTCTGACAGTCTACATCGCAGCTCCACATAGCACTACAGTAGAATAATCAGCAAATGCTCTGTTAAGGACTACTCTTGAATATACCCCCTTGACAAGCCAATACTAGTCATACCCATATGACTTGTCATGTTGTTGTTGTTTGTCATTTCAGCTTTTCCCAGTTAGGGGTTGCCACAGCTAATGAGTGACAGTAGATTTTTATGGTGCCGAGTTGCCAGCCCGACGCCCATCCTTCAGCGAAGGCACGCCCATTCACACATGTCTTTCAGAGGCCAATCAACCATGGGGAGGCCATGCAGACTCCACACAGAAGGCACTCCAGCCAAGAATCGAATGAGAGAACCTCTTGCTGTGAGGCAACAATGCTACCATTGTACCACAGTGTCTTGTCATGAAAATACAAAATTGAAATGGATTACTATGCTGATAGGAATACTATGCTCAACATGAGAACGTGCAGCATTATTTACTCTTAAAACAATCATGATTTATAAAAAGTTACTTTCCCACATAATATTACTGCATGATTAACATCCTAAATTTGATTACTGCTACTAAAAGTGGACACGAAGTAGCAAGGAACTGCTCATGTTCCAAAAAGCAGGATATTGATAGTTCAAAGTAGTTTGAATTGGTATGACAGTTTAAAAGAAGTGAGTTTGCAATTTATACTTCCTAAAGTGGCAGACTTTAAAAATTCCATGCTGGATATTTTCATAACTTATATTACGGGAGAAAATGCTAGCAAATAAGGAGATTATTTTTTTTTTAGCTGGGATATAGGATCTGCCCAGAAGTGACATTAAATGTTAATGCTAGCAGCTGCCAAACCAAAATATATACTAGCTGCAATAGATATTTTAAATACTGTAGATAATAGAGTGAAGTGGGCCCTTTTAGAAATGTGAAGGGACAACTAATATAGAAAGAAATGGAATTTTGGGAAAAATACATACAAGATAAGCCTTATGAGTAGGAGTAAAGCTTAAGAGAAGGTAGGAACTAAGCAATCTATGTAATGTTGGAGTTAATGAAAATTGTTACAAAGAAAATGTATATGTAATGTCCAAGAATAATAATGTAAACTCTTATTTCATGTTTTCTTTACTACTAATATATGTGAACTCATGTTTCAACTTAAAATGTCATATATGATAAACATATTTTAAAAAGTTATTGTCCATAGTATATTAATCAGCTTAAAGCAAATACATTTATGTTTGAGAAACTGCAAATACTAATAACAGGAATATTATATAAATGATCAACTGTCCTGTTTAATTTAAATGATTGACTTCATAGAATTTCAAAATTTCAGATGTGTCATCAGCAAATATTTATGTATAAATATTAGTGGCAGTGTGACCGCCTCTCTTTTTCCCTGGGTCAGTAATCAAGGAGCCTCAGTCTTCACCATTGACACCAGTGAAAAATGGTTAGTAAGAACAGGAATCGATTTACACAGTATTTTCAAATGCAGCTCTCTGCATCAAGCACAGTTTCCCTCAAGAGCAGACAGAGAACACGCTCCAGACCTGAAACTGGACTCTCAGTTTCTCCAGATCCTAAACAAGACTCACTTTTGAGCACTGCGTCCCAATTCCAAGTAGATGACTCATCCAAACCTGGCCTGGATATTTGATTTTCAGACACACACACACACACACACACACACACACACACACACACACACACACACACACACACACACACACACACACGCACACACACACACACACACACACACACACACACACACACACACACACACACACACACACACACACACACACACACACACACACACACACACACACACACACACACTCACTCCTGGGAAAGACTGGCACAGATTTACTAGCTGTACACCCCTCTTCCCAGACTATAAAGTAACTATACTACCACCAGTCAACACTCTAAGGCTTTTGCAAGGGTATCCAGTTATACTGAGTAAAATCAATACTAATATAAATGGTAGAGTGTAATCAAAGCAGCCATGCTTTTCAGAGTGGCCAAGGTGACACTAAAATAAGCACAGGTACTCTCAAGATGTTAAAAATATTCTCTTAAAGACCAGCCACAATGAAAGGTATACAATATTTAATAATAAATAATAAAATAGAAAACATGAGAATACTAAATATCTAAGTACAATAAACACGTGTTTCAATCACAGGAGAAATAAAAATAACACAGTTGGACAGATTCAAACAGCTGCAGAAAAAACAATACTTAACTAATCTCATTGCATTTCCTGACTGTTAAAAGAATAACTGTTCCTAGCTAACTTAGTTAATACAGCAAGGCAAGATAGGATGCTGAGTTGCTTACTTCCAGAAGGCAGGGTGATGACCTTCAAATTAAACAGAACTGAACAACTAACTGAACTGGACTGAAATGTGATAAGTTTCATACATCTTTATATCAGTTTCCAAAGAAAACAAAGTAAAACAAGCTGTTGTGAGAGTTTCATCTTTTCAGTGATGGGTATGGAATGACATCACATTTGATCACCTGACTCTGGTACAATACACATTCAGAGCTTTGCTAAGGTCTGTTGCAGTATTTGAAAATTATGGAACAATTTCAAAAACTTCTACTCTTCCCTTCCAGAATTCTTTGTTTAAACATATATATTTAGTCAGTTATAATAACACTGTTGAAACAATTTTAAGATAAGCATCTCTACAAGTCAGTGTGACAGTCAAATAACAAAATTATTTACAAAACTACAGCCAGTTATGCTAGCTTATGTCACACATGCACTGCCCTATTCTCCCTGGTACCGATGGCAATACCTCACATTGTCTCATGCAGCTTGCAAACAGATATGTCTGAAATAGATTAGAAATAATATATACAGATTAAGAGATATTTTTAATAAAGACAAACATGACTGCTTGAATACAAATACCACAACTTATAGATGTATTTTTATTTATTTGTTAAGTAGGTTGTCTGACTGGATTACAATAACATGTAATTGAATGAAGGTGTAGAAATATTATCTGAGAATGTCTGTATCACCTTCATTTCCCCTATCCCTGTGTTGTTCAGTCAACTGAAGAATTATTTTCAGTTAGAAGTACAACCAGTTTACACAAGGACCCCAATCAGGCCTCTGAAATTTGCTATGTCTACTGTTACAGAGAAGTCATGAAAGAATACCTATAGTTCTGTAATAGCCATTTTGATTTATGACGCTAACTGGTCCAGAGCTTAAAAGTGCAAGCAAAACATCTTATAACCGAGAAGTCCCAGTGACTTCTAACAAGTGAGAATTATTAAAGACACTTGTATACTATAAGTTTTATCAGTATATCAGTGTTTGAAGATTTATATTGATTAGTCTAGATAAATTTCATAGGCTCCAATGGAGAACTATAAGTTGGAATATTGAACTGATTTTGATGTTAAACTTCCAACTGGTGTTAATACATGGCTCCACCAACTGTTTATGAATTACATCACTTTGTGAAAGCTAATGTGTGATATATTTTCAGTGATTTTATTTGTTTAGCAATTGGTATCACTTCTACAGATACTGTGTTTTTTTCTTTTTTTTAGTACTGTCTAAAAGATATTTCCAGTCTAACTTATATGGAGTCATCGTCTGCCTCTTCAGTTTGGCATGCTACTCCAAGTCCAACTATTTGAAGCTGTCTTCTGGCATTCCACCTTGGCTATTTATTATTCAGGAGCTGGCCTCCCTGTAGTCCACACATGGCACTAGGACGGTGTATGTATAAAGTTATTTCATTTTGTCCCCTCAGGGTTTTAATGTAACACTAAGATTAGACCTAAGGCTGTTTGAGCACACTGTGATGCTGTGGTTTATTCAGCCAACATTTTAAACTTTAATTTAATTTGGTGTAGAAAATATAAAAGGTGAAGTGCTTCTGCATGTAAACAGAAATATTTCTCTTCCAACTGGAACTATAGACATTCACAAAATTCATAATACCATATCATGTTTTTGGTAATAATTAATGAATAGAAATAAAGGAAAAACATTTCATAATAATTTTACTTTTCTGATTACCAGAAAAGAACAAAAAGTAAGCATCCGAATCAAGGTAGAAAGATGAAGTACTTTCATGCTTATCTACAGTTAGTCCATCCCAAAATCGCAGAGCAGAGGGAAGGCCCCAGAGCAGATCACCCTGTTTATTTGCATGCAGAGTTCTTTTAATGGCAGAAAGATGCCAGCTGTCACTAATAGTCATTCTGCTTGGCAGATTTTGCTGCTTTACCAAAAAGTGCAAATAAACATTATGTGTAAAAAAATATGTAATTTTCCTTTTTCTTCAGCAATTATAAACATATATATTTCCAATGAATGGAAGGGGTAAGAAGTCACATGAAGCTAGCATGAAATTAGAATACATTTATCAGCATAAAAGAATTTGCATTCAAATACACTACATGGTTTAGTAGAACTTTGATAAACTTTTGGAGTAAACCTATACATGTAATAGAATACACTGTAAGTTACAGTGGCACTGTAATATTCTCATTTTACATTTATTTTCTAGTAAATAATGTTCTGAGTTCACTTACTCTTATATTTTCAAGTATATTCATAAAAGATGGGAAGATGAGATCATGACAATTGGTCATTGGTATCATGCTAGGATTTTGCTCATACATTTTGGTTGCAACCTGTTGTTCCAGTCATTTTGTTATGTAGCAAAGTTTTCTTACTGAGAAACAGAAAACAGTGAAAAAGGTGTTGCTTGTCATTAGCAACAAATATCTGAATTGCAACATGATGATAAATGGAGAGTCATTTTTCAAAATAGATTGCCACTACTGAGATATTTTTTGAAATTAGCTTTCCATTAGTAGGGAATGATATTTTCATGACAAGCTTTCTTTTAAAAAATGTGCAGGTTTCGTTTCGTGAGGTATACAAAGACATTAATTATTTTGCAGACATTTGTGTATACTTTCCCTCACTAGGGGATTTCTACAAACAATTGGTGTTCCATAGTATATAATAACTGCACATATCTACTACACAGTTACTGATCCTGAGATTATGTTAAGAAAGCTGCTGAAACAAGATTCACAGAGATGCTGCCAGCCCAGACCTCAACAATATACCTTAATCTGTTGGGGCACTACAAGACAACATACACTGATAGACAACAGTACTAAAGATTTAATATCTAAAGTCACCACTTTATGTAGGGTAACAACAGAGACAATAGTTGTAACAGTTGTGTGTATATGTCCATGTAAAAAAATGTGTATTTAATCAACAGTGCTGCTTTTGATTAACTAAGCCCCAGATTTAATAAAATCCATGCAGGCATAGTGTAGAGCTTACTTGGAAGTTACCATTTCCATGTACATGGTTCCCCCTTGGTAGTGCACCATGCATATTAATGATGACACATTGCTAAGGGAGAGCAGTGGAACACGGTTATTGAATCAGTGTAGGGAGTGTGTGAAAAATTGTGTCCACAGATGAATAATATGCCCCCTGCACTGTCCAAGTGTATTATATCAACATATTTAATTTTATTTTAATTTTTTTTCAAGTTTCCATGGCATGGGCCAGAGCATAACAATTGACATGCGGCAGACATCTAAAAATAGAAACAGATGCATTTAATTTGAAATGCAAAGATCACATTTAAGTATAGCTTAATGGGTTTGTGTGCCATGGCGCAGTGCTTAGCAGAGCTTAAAGTTAGCTCAGAGATATATTCAAAAGCATATCAACATTCCACATATCCACTTAGCCAAGTTGTTAGAGTTAGGGTCTTATGTGCAATAGGGTTTGAATACATGGAAGGCAATTTAACATTTATTTTCCAAAGTCAAATTATTCTGATTATTTTTCAGTCTAGATCTGCTGCACTTAGCTAATCTCTGCTAAGACCTACTAAGACCTGCTAAGCACTGCTTAAACAATATATGTTTATCCACTGCTTGGCAGTGCTTGTCATTACTTGGCTATGCTTAGCTGGTTTGTGCACTACTAAGCACTACTAAGCATTGCCAGTTTATGCACTGCTCAGCTCGGCTGTGCTGGTTTGCATTTTGCCAAGTGACGCACAACATTTTTAAAAATTGCCCAATGGCATGTTAGGGAGGGAAAACAGGCTATATTAAGTGCAACAGGTGGGAATACAGCATAATCCATTTGAGTGCTTTCACTGAGGGATACAGTATGACAGGCATTGGAGATGGTTCATGCTTTCGGGTGCAGCACTTGGGCATTCAGGGGTCCAGGGTCATGGTTGTTCTTCTTGTGAAAGACCATGAGACCCGTTTGATGCAGGGAAGTTACCAGAGCTCAGAGTGCATGGCAGAGGCCAGACACTGGCAAAGGACCTCACCAGTGCAACTGGTATCCGCTGTACAGGTGAGTAGTGTTGTCACCACCATAAAGACCTGAAAAAAAGGAAGGGAGCTCTCTTGGACACCTGGGTCCAAGAATTTGGGGCTGGAAATCTCCCACATGTATGTAAGTACCATTACCTATTTTTCAGCAATATCTAATCTTGAATGTCTGCTAAACTGGTATGCATAATGGTGTCCTTCTCTCCCAACAGCTGCAGGGGAGAGAGCTTGCAACACTTAGGCACATGCTTGGTGCTTGGCCAGGTTGTGCCATAAGTGTGGTGAGTACAGTTGTATTTTGAAAGCTATAGTTAGATAAGCAAGAGAGAGTAAAGCATTACCTGCCATTAGGTATATACAGTAAAGACTGTATTGCAATGAATGTGGATGTAGACCTGTACTTCAATAAGTGACTACTGCCAACTGTAGTACAATAAGCTAAAGTAAATGAAATAAAGTTTCTGCTGCAATAACTGTAGAATTACAACTGTATTGCAACACCTGCATTACAACAACTGCTGTGCAATAAAGACGTGAAAGTATACCAATAAATGCACAAAGGTACCTGTAATAAAGCTGTGCCTTGCAATATGTGTGGAATTAGGGCTTTTCTGCACAAAATCGATTATGACAACTGTTCTGCATTAGAGACATAAAACAATACCAGTGTCTGCCTCACAGTATATCTAATAAAAACTGTTGTGCAATAAGTGTAGATTCAAAGCTGTTTTACAAGAAAGGAGTTATGAAACCTGTTCTGCAATAACACATGCAGCAATAAAAATAACACCCAAGGCATATTGTGTATATCAGGATTATTTTGTTTTAACCATTGCATTTCAGCTATATGCATTCAGGTTTTGAGGTATGGTGCTGCAGGCAAGTATAACAGTGTAATAGTTGTCAACTGCAAATATACTGTCTGCAAATGTATATGGGTGAGCTAGCCAACCCAATAATCTGATATGGTTTGAAGACTTCACAGATATTTCAACCCACTAACAATATTTTGTGTACACCTGCATTCTATGTAGTAATGTACAGGTCATGCTTGAATTCCATGCCTGTGTGTTCAACTGTCACTGCAGTCTAATATAAAACTGTACTACTAAAACCAGGTCACATATATTTTTCCAGGTGAGCTCTAGGCAAATATCAGTCAGTAAGGAAGTAACAGTGATTTAGTAGCTCAGTTTGTTAAATGCACTCACTGTCATAACCTACTTACTAAAACACTACTTACTAGAAAGGCTCATCCAGACTCTGCTACACTTTGCTATGAAGGAAAGGTTAGTTTGCTTTTTATTTGTTGTATTTTGTATTACTTTATTGCTTTTTTATATTTTGAGTACTGTGATTTGTTTTCTTTACCTTGTGTTTTACTTGCTCTGCTTTTAACTGCATATTAAAACTTCAAAAGAGACCACAGCTCTGTCTCTTGTGAGTCAGGCAGAATTCTTTCCTCATCCTCCCACCCGGTTAGTGTTGTGTTCTTAAATACCACTGTCTTTCTAGTTGCCTGCCTCTTATGTTAATTTAACCATATATCTCATTTCCTCTCTGCTTTCACTGGCTTGTGTGAGTAAGCACAAAATTATCATTTTGTGAAATCACACCCCTTCAACTATTTAAATTATTGGCCATCCTATTGTATTTGATAGTACCAGAATACAAAAGTGACCACCCCTTTCAATCTATCTTGCTGTTTTAAAAATACAACTCTCCACTAAAATTTAACTTTTTAGACATGTACAGGTACAACTTAAGTTACCTACTTTCACATCTAACTTCTCTAGTGCACACTCCAGTATTTAGGATAAACTATTTTTTCACCTAACCTTTAAGCATCCCTGTGACTAGCACTTGCTCTAATACCTGCTGGAAAGCACTAGGAAGCCTTAAACTGATACAAGCACTCAACTTTCCTTGTTAATAAAGAGAAATTAATTGTAGGCACTAAACAGCATATAATTGCAAAGTACCTTGCTAAGGTAATGGAAAACAGCTCCTGTATTTATACAAAAAAGCACCAAACCAGGCATCTCCAAGGGTCAGCTTCCGGTGAATTCTCCTGTCCACCTGGTGAATCTGGGCATACTGGGGCAAGGCAGCAATTGCCTCATGTACACAGACAACCCTCTCCTCCCAACACCAAACACTACAGCCTGTGAGAGATGCACTTACATAGCCAAACTGGAAGCAAAGCACTTTCCACCCAAGATTGTGCTAGACAGTCAAGAGGAGAAGGTTAACGCCTGCACTACACCTCAAGCAACACATAGCCCTTCTAAACCCACACCACCAACATCCACACATAGCAACACTAAATCCACATGTGTGGAGGCCCTTAACGGTAACCTGTCCAAGCAACAAGGACCTCTGAAGCTGAAATGCAAACAAACACCAATCACAATCAAAGTATCACATAGCTCACAACACCAGTGTGTCACCCTGAAATAGCCCTTAAGGCAAGACAACGTACCTAACACCTTAATAGTAGGAGATACTAGTCAGGCATACTGATGTCCCACTCACCAGGCTGAACAAGGAGGGAATTACAGTCAGCTGCCAGTCGGGTGCCAGGATCCACCACATAATGCATGCACTCAAGTCACTCCACAACAAGTACAAATATGACTCTGTCATTGTCCATGTTGGAGTGAATACTTGAGACATACCTCCCTAGATTACATGAAAAGAGATATGGAACTGCTCTCGGATCATGTGGCCCAGGCAGGTATGACCCTAGCCCTGAGTAGCATCCTGCCTTCGCCCAGAATGATACCACAATATAAGGACAAAATGATTGACTTCAACAATTGGCTAAGCTTCTGGTGTCATTCAAAGGGGATCCAGTATCTGTCTGCCTGGGATGACATGATCAACAGACCATAATGCTTTGCCAGAGATGGTCTGCACCTGACACCCCTGGGATTCAGGTTACTGACTGAGGCTCTTGCCACCCCATAGTGCCTTTTTAGGCAAAGTTCAATGGACAAAACCACCACTGTAAAAGGTACAAGCATGCAAAATCTGAAGGTAATGCTACTCAATGCTAAATGTCTAAACCTCAAAATGCACTCTCTCGAGGCACTCCTAAAAATGGAGAACATCGACATCTGTGCAATAACTGAGACCTTGTTCAAGGCTCCAGAGAGCACCCCTGCAATACCAGGCTACAACTCTTACCACACTTTTTGACCACTAAACCAGGACCAAAACACTAAAGTTGGAGGAGTGTCCATATTCACCAAGGATGTTTACACCACCAGGGTAGTTGCCCAACACAATCCATCTGAAATTCTCCAGGTGCAACTAACACTAGGTAAGACTGCAATCTAAATTGTAGCTTGCTACAGATCCCCCACCATGCCCCAAGATTCTCATTACACCTTTCTAAACATACTGGAAAATATTAAGATACAACCAAACACCCTAATACTGGGTGATTTTCAACTACCCTGCCATTAACTGGGAAAACTACTCATGTACCAACACCTTTGCCCAACAGTTCTTGGAATTCATAAATTCCAACACCATGGATCAACTAATCCATAGTACCAGCAGGGGCTCTAATATCCTAGACCTGGCCATTACAAAGATGGGAAATCGATGCTTTACAGCTATGGTTGCCCCCTCGTTGGTCAGGTCTGACCATAAGCTAATCACCCTTAACATCCACATCCCACCCCCACCACCACCCCCCAGTAAGGAAACCTCCATAAAAAACTTCTCCAAAGTCAACTTCATTCTACTCAAGTCAGAAGTGACAAACTTCATGACACCCATGCAGACGGGAACTGAAAGTTCGACTGCTGAATCCTACACTAAGGCACTGTATGAGCATATCCAATTATGCATGAATCATGTCATCCCAAATATAACCAAGATGCTGTCCTCGAAAAAAAGGAAGCCAATCTTGTGCCATAAACAAACTTTACAACAAAAGGAGGAAACTGTTGCAGAAAGAGGAAAATCTCAGGATGCAAAAAACTCCCTTACCAGCCTCAGTAAGAAGCTGAGATCCCTCATAAAATCCTACAAAGCTAGTTACAAAAATAAATTTGCCAAAGATTATAAAGACAACTACAAGGCATTCTATAACTATATCAAGAATCTAAATGGCAATGCTCAGATCTGCTATGAGCTACAACAGAATGGCATTAAATATACTGATCCCAAGGATATTGCCAATATCCTGTAGAACTAGAACTCAGCAAACCACAGAATAACCAGAAGAATGTGAGCACTCCAAAGAACACCACCTTTATTCACAAACAGTTAAGCGCATTCCTCTGCACTACAGAGACTTCCTCAGAACAAAAATCACAACCTTACCCAACCAAGTTAAATACACCCATAAATTATTCAATTAACCAACAATTAAAATCCTAAAAGCAATATCAAACTTCCAATGTTAACATAGTTCACCACATTGTTTTAAAAAATTCTTAAAAACAAGATTTAAACAAAATGTTACATTGTTTTATATTAAAAATGTGTTTACATAAATTAACAAACCAAAAACAAATTTTTAAAAATGTTTTTAAAAACCTAAGTTCTCAAATAAACTAACCTGAAATTTGATCAAGTTTAAGAATGCTAGCAGTACTAATGGTTTCATTGATGCCTGGAAATCTAGAGGCATCCATAAACAATTGCCATTTTAATTCCATTACATCCAAATGCACATCCAAAATACCCCCTTTTTCATCTTCATTGAGGTGTTGCAAGACCAAAAATTTGAAACAATGTGTGGTATGTTCGCTTATGTGCCTATATAATGTACTGGTTACCCTACCATGCTTAATGTCACCTAAATGTTCTCCCATTCTAAGTTTCAATTTCCTACTAGTTTTACCTATATAGAAAATGGGACATTTCTGACATTTAGCCATATTAATCACTCTTTTACTATTACAATTGTAATGGCCTCGAATATGCAACCTATGTCCATTAATGTTCACATAATCCCCAGTTTCAAATATGTGTGGACAAAAAGAACAAGCATTACATTTAAAATTACCCACTCTTCTATTTGTCTTATGTGTAGATCTCACCCCTCAAGAACGTTCTTAATACATTTATCTCTTCTAAAAACGTACTTGGGGTGTTTTCCAACTTTAGAACCTATACCTGCATCACACTTCAAGATATCCCAGTAGTCATTTAACACCTCAATAATGGAGTTGGCCACCCCATTATATATTAGCACTAAAGACAAGTTAAAATCCTCATTTAAATTCCTAACACTATTATTTCTAACAAATCCAAAGCCCAAAATTGGTTTGTATACCCCATGCCTGCGCTTAAAAATAACCTCTGTAGTTAAATTTTCCAAAAGCCAGCCAGGATATCCCCTTTGCTTGAACATTTTACAAATAAAATCTAACTCAATCAAAAAATCAGCTTCTGAACTAACCATCCTAGCTGCCCTTATCAATTGGCCTTTTACTACTCCTTTTTTCTGATAATCAGGGTAGCAACTCCCATAGTCTAAATACGAATTTGAAAAGGTTTTTTACTATCTATTTTAGTTAAGATTTTTTTCTGGGAATAATCAATGGTTAAATCAACATCTAAGTAAATAATGTCTTTGTTGTATTCAAAGGTGAATTTGAAAAACTCTACAGTTCTGTTAATATATATTAAAAATTCATTAAGACTATCCTCGGTCCCTTTCCAAATCAGGAATAATCGTCCAGGAATCTGGTGTAGTGTGTGATTTGGTCCTTGTACTGGCTATTGAATAAGTATTCCTGTTCCCAGTATGACATTATCAAATTGGCAAAAATGGGGGCACAAGTGGCCCCCATTGCTACTCCTTTAATTTGCTTATCATATATCCCTTCAAACCATAGGTAGTTATTTTTCAACACTAAATCCATTAAAACAATTATTTTGTTGATCTCATCTTGATCAAACATTTTGGTTTTATGAAGCTGTTGTTCCAACCAAATAGTCCCTATATCTTGGGGAATAACTGAAAACAGGTTTACTACATCAATAGTAACCAGATAAACCTCATTTGTTAGATCAAAATCATTTAACTTATTAATGAAATGCCAGGAGTCCTTCCTAATATAATCAAAGAAAGACAAAGCTTTTTGCATCAAGCCATCCAAATACTGGGAAATAAAATAAGTTTTACTTCTTTTACCATCCACTATGGGCCGAAATTTCACATTAACAAAGCCTTTGTGTATCTTAGGTATGCCAAATATATTTGGCACCCTAGGATATTCATTTTTGAGGTAATGGTATTCATCCACATCGATCTGGCCCTGGAAGACCATGTCATCCAAAGTCAAATCGATCTTTCTGTATGCCACCATAATTTCGTTAATAGAACTTTCATGGTATGAATCCTCCATTAATATATTACTCATGCTGTCCAAATTATCACCTCTCTCCATGACCACCACCCCACTGCCCTTGTCAGGCTTCATAAATCTAATGGTAGGGTCTTTGACTAAATGGAGCATGAGTTGCTTTTCTTCCTCTGTTAAATTTGAATAATCAGCCTGTGTGTTGTACCTATACCTTTTCCTTATTTCTTTTTCGCAACTTTTTTCAAACAATTCCACCACTTTATTTAAAGGCGGATTAAAAGTACTAGGCTTTTTACATTTTCCTTTTAATTGTCCCCCCATATTTGTGTCATGCCCAAACCAAATTTTTTTATTTAATTTTCTTGTGTATTTCTTTAAATCAATAAGGGACTCCACCAGATTTCCTTTTCCACAGTGGACAAATGTAAATCCTTTTGCTAAAAAATCAGCGTGCTCCGCTTTAATTTCCATTTTTGAATAGTTGTAAATTTTAAAATCCTCTTTGGTATTAATCACTATCTCGAGGCCCACCATGTTGAATTCAAGTTGTTTATCCAAACAGTCCACCAATATATTTAACATTTCGTCACCCTGTTTGTAGGTACTTTTAGTTAATGCCATGTAATAACCACTTGTTTCATCACCAGTTGCCAACCCAGGCCCATTAAAAACCTGTTCTATAACATTTAAATTGTTTCCAATGGCAATGTCGGAAAAAAAACCTTGGCTAGTGTCAGAATAAACAGATAATTCCATAAGTGCATTGTCAAACTCCTGACCACCACCCTTATGTTTTTCTTCTCCAACATTTTGTCCAACCTCCCAACCCTCTAGGTCAGGGTCCATTGGCATGGGACTGCCATCCCTCCCATTCTTACTGTCTAATTTTTCATTCTCAATGCCATAGGTACCACAATCAGTTCTATTGACACAACCAACAAAGGTCTCACACTCCATAACCCCCTCTCAAAGATAACATTGGGTAAATCACTATGCATTTGGCCATTAGTGTTTCCTATTACATTTGTTTCAACGTTGTGTATGTCAGGGTTTTTGGTCACTTCATAAAGAATACACCCCCCCCATTTAATGGATGAATCAGCACACAATTCAACATGTCAAACGCTGTACCCATATTGTTTACGGTGTTAATAGCAGCAACATTCATATCAAAAACAGTACCTTCAAGTTCGGCAAATTTCTCATTTGTATGACCCACTCCATTTGTGTTAAATCCTTTGTTGATGTCCACAGTTGAAGCCACATGCTCACCATTACCACCACTGCAACTCAAAAAAAAACAAAGGTGGCGGCACCGGATTTTCACCATATTTTAGTAGTTTTTTGTCCTTGGGCCCTTAGGCCTCGCCCACTGTATCAACTCTTGTTGCCGACCCCTACCAGAACTTGAAAAAGAAGATGAAGAAGTGTTCGTTATGCTTTCCTTGTCTCTAAGGTGATCCGATCACATTACTTCTTCTTGAGTAACTGCTGAATACGTACGTTGCAATCTCCCCTGCTGGCGGTTAGATTCTTCACTCGTTACTTCCTCTTGGTTACCGGCATCCAGACTTTGCCCCTGCTGATCAAACCCTCTGGAAAAGGGATACACATGGTCCTGTTGATATTCTTTTAAATCTCTTTTTAATTTGTTCTCCTTTTGTGCATAAATTGCATTACAAATGGAAGTGATTTGAACATGAATGTTTTGATATAAAGGAAGATTTTTTCCATTGTTGAACTCATTATCAGCCTTAATAGACTGGTCTAAATCCTCTAGTTCTTTTACAATATTGTCCATTTTAATTCTATTATATTTAATCATTAGGGCCATAAGATCAAATCCCGCCCTATCAAACAAGGAATGCACATCATTTAAAAAGTCCTTGTTGGCCTTTACCCAATTAGGATATCTCCACATTCTTAAACCACGGGGCACCTGTTTTAGTTCAATGTTCTTATTTAAGTATGCATTCTCAAGCTGCAGTTTCTTAAACACCAGCAAGTCTTTTTCAAAATGTTTCAGCTTTTCACCTAAACTGGACTGTTGTTCAGCGGCAGCATATTATCCATCACCACCAAAAGAAAATTGGTTTTCTTTCCATTGGTTCAAAAACCCACTAGAAAAAGTAGTAAAGCTTTGTACTCCCTTTGGAATATTTTGCACAAATTCATTATTTTTGATATGTCCACTCACCTGACTCCCCTCTATTTCAGGGGGCCCCTCCGACTGCAAATCAATGAAGCTTGGGGTTGGTTGGGTTAAAGGGATGCCCAAGCTCCCAAAAGAAACACCACCTACTGGTCTCTCCATCAGACCTTTGATTTGAATTGTATGTTCTCCCAACTGTTCATTAATTTGTTGTAGTAATTTAAAAATGTCCTGATTAGAAATGTGCTTGTCCATCCTCCTGCAGGTACCATACCAGTAGAACTAGAACTCAGCAAACCACAGAGTAACCAGAAGAACGTGAGCACTCCAAAGGACACCAACTTTATTCACAAACAGTTAAGCGCTTTCCTCTCCACTACAGAGACTTCCTCAGAACAAAAATCACAACCTTACCCAACCAAGTTAAATACACCCATAAATTATTCAATTAAGCAACAATTAAAATCCTTAAAGCAATATCAAATTTCCAATGTTAACATACTTCACCACATCTTTTTAAAAAATTCTTAAAAACAAGATTTAAACAAAATGTTACATTATTTTATATTAAAAATGTGTTTACATAAATTAACAAACCAAAAACAATTTTTTTATTTTTTTTTTTAAAAACCTAAGTTCTCAAATAAACTAACCTGAAATTTGATCAAGTTTAAGAATGCTAGCAATACTAATGGTTTCATTGATGTTTGGAAATCTAGAGGCATCCATAAACAATTGCCATTTTAATTCCATTACATCCAAGTGCACATCCAAAATACACCCTTTTTCATCCTCATTGAGGTGTTGCAAGACAAAAAATTTGAAACAATGTGTGGTATGTTCGCTTATGTGCCTATGTAGTGCACTGGTTACCCTACCATGCTTAATGTCATCTAAATGTTCTCCCATTCTAATTTTCAATTTCCTACTAGTTTTACCTATATAGAAAATGGGACATTTCTGACATTTAGCCATATAAATCAGTCTTTTACTATTACAATTGTAATGGCCCCCAATATGCAACCTATGTCCATTAATTTTCACATAATCCCCAGTTTCAAATATGTGTGGACAAAAAGAACAAGCATTACATTTAAAATTATCCACTCTTCTATTTGTTTTGTGTGTAGATCTCACCCCCTCAAGAATGTTCTTAATACATTTATCTCTTCTAAAAACGTACTTGGGGTGTTTCCCAACATTAGAACCTCTACCTGCTTCACACTTCAAGATATCCCAGTAGTCATTTAACACCTCAATAATGGAGTTGGCCATCCCATTATATGTTAGCACTAAAGACAAGTTAAAATCCTCCTTTAAATTCCTAACACTATTATTTCTAACGAATCCAAAGCCCAAAATTGGTTTGTATACCCCATGCTTGCACTTAAAATAACCTCTCTAGTTACATTTTTCAAAAGCCAGCCAGGATATCCCCTTTGCTTGAACATTTTACAAATAAAATCCAACTCAATCAAAAAATCAGCTTCTGAACTAACCATCCTAGCTGCCCTTATCAATTGGCCTTTTACCACTCCTTTTTTCTGATAATCAGGGTGGCAAATCCCATAGTCTAAATACGAATTCGAAAAGTTTTTTTTCCTATGTATTTTAGTTAAGAATTTTGCCAATATCATGGCAGATCGATTCAGAGCCAACTTCAGCCCCCTCTCACCCCAAATGGCCCATCTCAATACTCGAATATTGCCAAATTCCAGTAGTAATGGCCACAGAAGTAAAAAACACACTCTCCAAAGCTAAGAATACAGCATCCATGGGACCAGATGACATCCCGGGCTGTGTACTACATGAACTACAAAATGAACTGGCACCTCACATAAGTGTCATGTTTAATCATAGCCTCACGTCAGACTTTGTGCCTACTGAGTGGCACACAGCTACAGTTATCCCACTCCACAAGGGGGATCCACGTTGGTTCCCGGGAACTACCGCCCCATCAGTCTGATGAGCCTGATCTGCAAGGCCATGGAATGTATTATCATGGAACTTATAAACAAAGACATTGGCAACCTTCAAACACTGGACCCCACCCAGTTTGGGCTTGTGAAGGGCCGATCTTCTCTCATGAACCTGACTGACTTCTTTGAATCAGTCTCCAGACGTGTGGATGAGGGTAAGGTGGTCTACGCAGCCTATCTGATCCTCGCCAAGGCCTTTGACACCATCCCCCACTCTGGAATCATAGACAAACTTATTAAGCTGGGCATTAATCCCTACATCACTCAATGGG
Source organism: Protopterus annectens (assembly GCF_019279795.1). Taxonomy (NCBI): domain Eukaryota; kingdom Metazoa; phylum Chordata; order Ceratodontiformes; family Protopteridae; genus Protopterus; species Protopterus annectens. The sequence goes on from NC_056733.1 coordinate 1,693,628,491, forward strand.
TTACCAACTAGCTCAATGGCAGAACCCACATTGTAAAAGTAGCTGACTCTAAATCCAGCTCCAGACAAGTGACAAGTGAAGTACCTCAGGGTTCAGTCCTGGGACCACTCTTGTTTGGTATCTACGTCTCTGAAGTACAGGCCAACACTAAGGGACTCTGGCTTACAAAGTTCGCAGATGACTGCAAACTGGGAGCCATTACTGATTCCCCAAATTATGTGGATACTCTACAAAAGGGCCTTACAGAAAAAGATGCTTGGTGGCAAAGCCATGTGCTTAAGCTTAATGCCAAGAAATGTATAGTTATCCCCTTTGGGAAAAAACATGTACCCGTGAATTACCACATAGGTGGCAGTACACCAAACACCAAAAGTGTGATAAGAGACTTAGGGAAACAAGTGGACAGTGGTCTCACCTTCGATAACCAGATCGTCACAACAGTCAGGAAATCCTTCTTTGTGGCACACCTCATCACTAAAGGCTTTTCATCCAGAATAAAGGAGGTCATTGTCCCCCTGTACTCATCCCTCATCAGATCCATTATAGAATACAATGCCCCATTTGCTATGTACGTCTCAAGGCATCTGCAACAACTGGAAAGACCACTGAAGTACCTCACTAAAAGAATCACTGGCCTAAAACAGATGCCCTATGCTGACTGCCTTAAAAACTTCCACCTATACTCTGTTGCATATCATCTACTCAGAGGTAATCTCTGCTTAACATACAAGGCCATGTCAAACCCAGACCTGTTGGACATGCTACACTTAAAGTAATCCCAAACCCTCAGAGCCACATGCTCCAGGAATCTAAAACTTGTTATCACAATAAATAAAACATGCTAGAGGGATAGGTTCCTGACGCAGAGACTCCCCAGACTCTGGAATAGACTGCCTATACATGTCAAGCAGAGTGCCTTTTTGACACTCTTCAAAAGGAACCTTGACAATTGGATGGGAGAAATGAAATTCCCCCCAGGGATCACATCAGTAGCCCTGCTAGACAAGGGTCCAGGGAAGTAAATAGTGTGGGAATAAATAGCCAGGGAATTGCTATGGCTAGGCTTGTATAGCCCTAGTGCCGATACCCTAGTACCAACTTATGAACCTATGAACCTATGAACAATACAGTTTCTGTCCCTCCCACAGCACCACCACTGCTCTCTTGTCATTCACAGAAACAATAAATACATATAGAAACAATGGAAAGTTTGTGTCAGCAATCTTCCTAGACCTCTCAAAGGCATTCGATACAGTTTCACATGATAAACTTATCAATGTCCTCTCTACCTTAAACCTACCAGAGTCCACAATTCTTTGGTTCAAAAGCTATCTCTCAAGATGACAACAGGCAGTTTAATGGCACTCAGACATCTCCCCATTACTCCCAGTAACACTATGTGTGCCACAAGGCTCCATCCATGACCCAGTACTTTTCACTATCCTTACTAACAACTTCCATACCTCTAAACCCCATGCCATGGTAATACAATATGCAAATGACTCCACACTTCTATGTATTGCCTCTTCCATCCCAGAATTACACAAACTCACTCAGTCATTGTTCCTATCAGTCGAATCCTGGCAAGCTGAACACCAACTTATCCTAAACCCCAATAACACAAAGCTACTACTATTCATCCCCACTAAATACAAGCCTGCATCCACCTCTTTGAACATACTATCCAAAAATAATACCACTATCTCACCTTAGTCATACCAAACTACTAGGTATAGAAGTAGACTGCAACCTGACATTTGACATCCCCATTGCCCACACCATAAAAAGTCCACAATAAACTAAGTGTATATATATATATATATATATATATATATATATATATATATATATATATATATGGGTCTAGGACGTTTGCTCGAATGAGCAAATGTCTGAAACCCAAACAGCCGGGCATACTTACATGAAAGTGCTTTTAACCAAAGAAGCACTTTTGCGTAAGTATGCCTGTTGCCGAGGCCGTACTATGGTGCGGATATGGGAAAATTCCCTTTTCCCCACTGTAGTGCGGTCTCGGAGGGAGAATATTAAAGTGGGGGTGTGTGGGGGGCACATCACCCCACATGGGGAGTGTAGGGGGCAAAGCCCCTCCTGCTAAAATGGTAATGTAGTGTTTTTTTTTAGTAACATGCTTTAACGAAAGCGCTTTTTTGATAAAAGTGCTTTCGTTAAAGTTTGTTCGGTGGTTATGGATTCGGACGTTTGCTCATTTGTGAAAACGTCCTAGATCCATATATATATATATATATATATATATATATATATATATATATATATATATATATATATATGTGTGTGTGTGTGTGTGTATAGGAACAAACCCTTTCTGACAAAATCAGCCAAATAAACCATCGCTAGGACACACTTACTCTCTACACTCATATATGCCTCCCCTATTCTTACTAATCTAAGAAAAACAGACAATATAAAATTAGAAGCATGTTACAACAAAATTGCCAGGTTTGCTACCAGTTCACCCTATAGATCACATCATTGCACATGCCTAAAGCAATTAGGATGGCTTGAATTTCCCCATCTCCTATTGTATAACCAACTAAACCTTTCCTATAAGATACTACATAATCCAGATAAAACCCCAGCCCTAAATAGTATACTCAAACCATACACTAGTAGTTGAGTTCTACTCTCCAAAAACAGACAACTATTAAAAGTCCAAAAAGCCTTTAATTCTGCAGGAGAATCCCTTTACTCCTTCTATATATCAAAAGCATGGAATCCCTTACCCACTAGCCTTACAAGTAAAACCTCCACAACGGAGTTTAAAAACTCACTTAAAGTCTACCTCTCTAACAAATGGCTATGCCCCTGCTCTACAACAAGAGAACAAGTGACGTAATGACCCAAGGACATGATAATCAGGTAGTCCCTTCAGTAATGTTAACCAAAGAAGGAAGTGTATACTACATTTAACTGTAATTTTTCTATACTGCTGATTTACTAGTCAAGCCTTTTAAATATGCATTGTATACCTACATTCTTGTCTTACATACATATTTTCATAAGTGTACATGTTTTTATTTTGTACAACAATTGTAAACATTCCTTAAGGTATTCTATGTTAATGTCTGTTCCAATGTTGTTCTAATTCTGTACATAAATGCGAAGCTTTTCTCCCTGGGTATCTGCTGAAAAAGGACTGCTAGTCCAGACGGACTTTCCCGATTATCAAATGTAAAATAAAATAAAAACAAATAAGTGCTTTTTGCCACACACAGACCAGGGTTGAAAACCAGTGCCTTGTTGCACCATATATTAAACTAGCAGTCACAAAATCATTACAGATTTTCTCTCCACAGGAACTACAGGAAAATGGGTGAGTTAGGCTATAGTCTGGATAAATAAATGTGTGCTTAAATGTCACAGACTGTTAAATGCATTACCAGGTATGTGAATATACAGCATAAAATAAAGGAAATAAATATAATACTAATAAAATAAAATAAATAAAATGTGTAATCATTGGTACGGCTGTATACCTGGAGTGTCTGTCAAAGGTTGCTGCTGGCAATTAATACATTTGACGCAGATGTCCTCTGCAGTCACTGCTATTGGGTTCTATCCCCATGCCTGTCAAGCAAGACATGATAGTAGTATAGTTTTTGTACTGTACATATACATGTCTCTCAGGTGTCATGCTGTCACTGAATATAATTAATAGTGCATAATCCCTCTGTCACACATTTATCATTGACATGAGTATCTAACCAGGAATGTATCCCTACATCAGCCCACAGTACAACTTGTTAGTTATATAGGTCCACCTGATGTGCAAGTGTTCTGTGTAGTTTATGATCCGCAGTTTTTACAGCTTGGCCCATACTGTCCCATGCGGATTGCTTGAGAGGTATGTATGTGCTACAAAAGCTATAGTCCACTTGTAAACATAAGAAAAGGACAAGCCTGTAGAATATATAACAGTACTGATCTCCACAAAATAGACTATAATAGTATTAATGGAAAGTGTATTTTTCTCTCTTTTCCCACCCCTTATCTTCATTTATTTGTTATTGTTATCCATTGGTTATGGTTTGCTATTAACATCTGTTGTTACATTAAACTTTATTTTGGGCCATGTGTTTTACTATAGTTATGTATTATAATTGTTGCATATAAACATATCTTGTTAAATACCTGTGTTGTTGGTCTTATGCCATAACTGTTACTGGCATGCTGTTAATCTGTCTGTTAAATACCTTGCATGAAGTACATTTTGCCACAGACAGTCCTGGGTTTGAATCCATTGTGTTGCACTTCAGTTACATTGTTGTGAATACAGCAAGTAATGACTGAGTCATGCAATTTTAACCTACACAGGATGCTGCTACTGAATTAACTGCTACCCATGTTTGCAAGTCAAAGGCCTGTAGGTACAGACACACTGCACATATTCGTATAGCCTAACTATATGTCACCTACTACTCTGTTACTGGCACTATTACATAACAGATGTACCTTAAGCACTTAAGTAGAGTGGACTGTAAAGGGTATCCTTACCCTGGCTCTGCTGTGATGACACAGTTGAGACTGCTGCCTTAGTTACATGTACAGCTTGCTGTCCTCTAAAGTGTTCACACACTCTCTATGTGTCCTAGGCTGCAGCAGCAGCTGCAGCCTGGAACATGCACAACTCTATGATAAGCTAGCTGCTACAGTCCTACCATACCTCTCAACCTCCTAGAACAAGCGGTGCAGACAAAACCATACATAATGTGGGGGGGGGTCAAAAGTCCAGCAAGAGGGACATGTTTCACAGTTTGCCCCTATAAAGCTAGTGAGCTGATAGAATAGCAGCTACTGCATCAGCATGCATATTCTGACATGTATGAAGTCTCACATTCACATGTCTCCCTCTCCTTACTGAACTCACCCCACAATGTTTACCACTGAACTGCCAGATAATCACAATGTCATGGGACAATGGCCAAACATATCATGCAAAACTGTGGACATACCTCATAAATCTCAACAGTGAACAGTATTTGTACCTACCCTCTGTGATGCTGTAGTCTCCACACCTCACTAATATCCATCTCAAAGACTAAGAAAGTGGCCAAGGCCTACATGAAGCCCTTAAATATTGCACTGTGGGGCCTTCTCATTGGTTAATGAAAGCGCAACCCAGCTGTCTTTGATGCAATTAGCAAGTCTGAGCCATATATTGGTGCACAGGCAAACACTTGCTAATGAGCATTACCTACAAAAGGCAGTCAACTGCTTATGGGCAACAGGTCTGTATGTTGCTTTACTCAGACAGACAACAGTTTTGCAAGCTGTTTGCAGAGGTAATGGTCAAAATAGGATTACTTCACTCTACCAGGTATGTAATACATGTACCCACATAATGGGATGCAGATGGGAGGATGGAGCTATGGGGAATAGGGATTACAACATTATGCCTGTAGTACATTTATGGTATTGACATGTTGGTGATACTCTGTTATCCAACAGTTACAGGCAGGCCTCTCAACTGTCCCTGCTTTGAATCTAATCACAGCTCTGCCCCTGTTACTCCCTCCTAAAAGGTTCAGTTGTTGTGATAAAGCTAGTGGATTATGAGTTAGACATATTGAAAGTAAGGGTGTACACAGCTATAATATCAAATGATGTAGCTAATCCACCTCCTCTCAGTCTGTCAATGTCATACAAAAATGCTTCTGACATTGTAAAGGTATTCCTGACTGTCCCCGATGTACTCTGGCTAGGTCAGTGTTTTGTTGACATTCATACCTCATTGCATGAGAGCTATGGCTAACATACCTGTCAACTCCATACAGCAGGAATTCATGTCATAGCCATAATTAGTAGGGGGGGGATAGGCCCAAACTCATCTACAGAGTATACATATTGACCATACAAAGTAAGAGTATGAATAGACTAACAGATAGTACTGTAGCATAAGTGTTTTCTGAGGGGTCTGGAGTGTGACAGTCAGATTCTCTATATTCTGACAAAAACCATCAATGACTGGCCAACCACTTGTCAGACAAACACATGTGTGTGCAAAAAGGACCACATCTATGAAGTGCACATTCACATTCCAGAAACATCTGTGTAATGGAGAGGTATGATGCCTACAGGGAAGATAGACTACAGCAGGTTTGCATTGCTGTCTATCATTGTGGCACACTGGTATTGCTGAACTGTCCCCATATAGTTGTTGTAATAGCACACAGTTATTTGTCTGACAGTGGCTGCATGACATAGTAGTGGGATTTTGCCTGTAGGGGACACACCCCAGTAGACTGAAGTGATAGGTGTAGAGACATATAGCAGACTCTGTCACGGAACACAGGGACACAACTGGTATTGCTAATATCTTGGTGAAAGCCACACATGTAGTGTGTTGATAGACTGCGGGGTATGATGTGTGAGAGACCGGTGGATAGTGCAGCCCATTTTGGTTGTTCAGGGTCTGTACATCATGGACATCCATGTATGTGGTCCTGTAATGTGCTCCCCTGTTGTTGCCTTGAAGGTACAATCTATCGACAGAGACATCCTCCATTTTCATCTGCAGAAAATAACGCTATAGTGGATGCCCTCAGACTCAACCATCACATATTGCTGAAAATGAGTCACCACAATCAAGAACAGTAGGCATCATTGTGAGCAAACCTTGTGAGGGCTGTTAATGATATTGGCCAACAGGACAGAACCTATGAGCAGGTTTGACACTGGGCTGCAGACATGGTCAATGCCACACATCAAAGGGCAGCTGCTGTTGCCAGGGATTGTGCTGCCACTGGTGGAAGGCCTGCAACACAACAACCACTCTCAGCCACAGAGGAATTCCTGGTGAACCTAGGATCAAACCACAGCTCCTAGCCAACCATCACAACATACATGCTGGAGGTGGGTGACAAGGCGTCCACATCAGAGGAGCATCCAGGTAATCTGACTCTGTTCACCAATATAATACATTTGCAGTTATTGTGGCAAGCTCTACAGAGCAGTACATGAATGCCAGGTCTATCTGCATTGGAGGGAGGGTTGGCTTTTCACCACAGTTGTGCACACATATTCAGAATGGCAGCAATATAGCCAGTATCACATTAGCTACTGTACATGTGGATATATGCACATTACCTTGTAACACTGCAACATTTAGTGTTGCTGACAATACCTTTCCCCTCACCTTTTCACAGGTACGTCAAGTGTGGCCAGAGTGCATGGTTTTGTACCTGGTAAGTGTGATACTATTGTTTTTCCTGATCAGATTTACCCTATGAATATAAAGGGATGCCACTTTGCCTTTTGCACAAGTGTTCCGCTAAGCTAAAGTAGAATAATTGCATGTTCTATTTCAGAGCAGTTAACTACAGTCCATAGCTTAGGGAATGACAGGTGTGTATTTGTACAAACATTAACATGTTTTCACTTATAGTTATGAGCAACTGTGTAGCCTGCTATATATGAGGCAATTACTCCAAGATGCCCATTAAGACACAATAGGGGAAAAGGTACATACCTGAGGCAGTGGCACTACAACTGACATATTATTGTCAAGCTAGGTGTACTGGTTTAATGTGCATTTCTGTCACATACACTGTCATATTGTATACCTCACAGGTGTATTGACCTGGCAATATTAGCCAGATGTAGCTGACATTCATGTTAAATAGGGCCTGAGTCATCTGTGTATGTTGCTGTGGGTGTGTGTGTTGTGCATGGGATCAGAGATGAGAAGATGTGGGACATGTAACGCAGTTGTGGATCCTCATCTGTATGAGTCTGTGTGGATTACCATACATAATAGTGCAGGTGATAATGTACTGCTTTTGTCTTGCTTCTCACAGGTGAACAGTGGGGTGGGAGTCTGACCCCCTCACAACCTGATGTCAGTGTCTCATCGGACTCTGATGATAATGGTGGCCATAGTTAGGCACAGGTGGGGTTGTCAGTCGCTGACTCTATCCCAGAGGTTGACATCCCTCTTCTGCCCCCATTGTCCCCACACACAGTCAGTATGCCCACACATACCCAGTCACCAGAGGCCATAGATTTTTGGATAGTCAGACAGTGATGACATAGTACAGGACAGTGTGAGAACTATGGTGTCAGTGAGTGTAGACACTGGTCATAGCCAGAGAGCTGGTGAGGTCCCATACAGGCAGATTGACAGGGGTGCTCAAAGGAGGACAGGTGGCCATCCACTTCCTGTTGCAGGTGTCACATCACGGGTCATTCACCGCATGCTTCTTGCTGTCATGGAGGCACAGACATGAGCTGAATGCAACACCAGATTGATGCTTAGGGTTATGGGTGCAGCACAGTTTGACATCTGAGACTACATCCACCGCATTGGTGATGCCATGGAATGTTTCATTGATGTAGTGGACAGACGGTGAGCTTAGACAGTATCTTTCTATGAGCACACATTGTCTGCTGGAACATGTGGTTGGGGTTGGGCATCAGACATGTGGATGTAGGTCAGCAACACCATCTGCTGTTAGTCCACGTTGCCATACACACTCACATCCCCATAGTGGGAGTACCTCCAGAGCTACAAAGGGAGGTGTGCTGTCCACACCATGATGTGGCAGGCCATGGGCATGTGGTCCTGGGTGGTCCCGTGGGGGACACAGGCCCAACTGACAGCAGTCTCCATCAGGTTCTTGCACTACATCTGACCTTGGGTATGGTGCTGCCCATGCTACTCATGGAGGGGCCAGTTCCCGTGTTCATGACTGGAGATGATCTGTCCACTCTACCATGTATGGTCCACAGATGTCCACATTACACACATCTAGGGCTAGCACCGAGGCTGACTGTGTACATGCACACACTCCAACACCACTGTTACATGCAGGTCCCCTACAGACTTACAGCACCTCTCCATGACCCATGTCAGCAGCACCCTTTCCTGACTCACACACATACTGTCAACTGTTTGGCACAACCTAGGCTTCTGGCATCACCACACCACACCCTCTGTATGTGATGATACCTGTGCCACATCCCTGCCATCCATGCCATTGATGCAGGGACCTGCATATATGTGTCTGATGCACTGGATTATCATATAACTTTACATTTGTTTGTGTAGTGCAGTAGTGTTATGCCATGGCAGTTGTTGTGGGCCACAACAGGTACTGTATGCTGGCATGTATCAGGAGTACACATCAAACGTTGTATATCTTTGTTGTCTGATGGTACACTGGTGGTAGTGTTACAGAATGACAGATGTGTTATGGAGCTGAATATGTTTTTGTCCCAGAAGTTTGAGTGGTGCAACTATGGACACATAGCAAAAATACAGCAGCACAGGATGGCAAGGCAGCACAGCAAGGATATGACATCAACAAGGTATGCCAGTATATGTACATGGCTCATTAGGTGCATATATGTGGAACCTTGTGTCAGGGAAAATGGGGCAGTCAGTGTCAACATGCTTTCATACCCTGTGACACACTCTACTACCTTTGATACATGTCACCTGGGTAGTCTGCACTTATAACTGTAGATGGTGGCAAACATCAATTATGCTTATGTAGACAAAGACAATTTAGGGCAAAGATCTAGTCACAGAGCCATAAAATGCATAACCAATGCACAGGGGTAGGCCACATGGGCATGCTTCTAGTGCTGTTAGAGGACATATTTACACACACACAAGTTGGATGCATGAGAGTAGAACCCCTACCTACCTAGTCTTACACACTATAGCTCACAGTACTTATTGCATGCTCCATGCTGTTTATTTGCTACTGCAATGTCATCCAGTGCACTTAAGGTGGATGACATCAGCAAGCCTTGTACCAGACACCACTGTTTAGGCCAGCAGCTAATGAGTGGGCATAAAATGCATAACCATTGTTCAGAGATAGCTCATATGGGGTTTGTCTGAAGTGCTGTAAGGGGATATATTTACACACACAGAGTTGGCTGCTGTGAGATTAGAACTCCTACCTATCTAACATTAGATACTACACCTTGTAGTATGTATTGTATGTGCCATGCAGTTTACCTGCTACTACACTGTCAGTCAGTGCTCTTAAGGTGGATGACATCAGCAGGCCTTGTAACAGAGGCCACTGTTGAAGCCAGCAGCTAGTGAGTGGGCATAAAATGCATAGCCATTACATAAAGATCACAGGGGCTTGTCTGAAGTGCTGCAAGGGAAAATATTCACACACAGAGTTGGATGCTGTGAGATTAGAACTTATACCTATCTAGTATTAGACACTATAGCTTGCAGCACGTATCACATGTGCCACACTGTTTATCTGCTACTACACTGTCAGCCAGTGTTTGTAAGGTGGATGACATCAGCAGGCCTTGTAAATGTGGGAATTTAGAGGCCAGCAGCCAGTCACAGGGACAAAAAATACATACCATTGCACAGAGCCAACACATATGAGCATGTCCATAGTGCTGTGAGGGGATATATTGATACACACAGAGTTGGAGGATATAAAATTAGAACTCGTAAGTAACTAGTATTATACACTGCAGCTCTCAGCACCTATAACATGTGCCGCAGGTTGTGTCTGTTGTATATGTTGATGCAGGCACAGTACTTGTGGAGTATGCTCAGTGGCCTTGTGTTAGACAGAATATGTAGCCTGCAGAGTTATACTGCTTGGTACTGCTACTGTCTCTAGTGTTCTAGTGGTGGGATACCTGGCCATATCCCTGCTATGTGTTTACACCTACCAGTCCGGTCATATGTGGCTGTTTGCAATCTAATAGACAGATATGTGGTCAGGGATAATATGACCTGTCCAAGGAGTGCATTGCACCCATTGTACATTACACCACCTGCATACATATGTCTGTCTGCAGGGTGACAGTCTGCAGGCTTAGGGGTCTGTGGGTGAGTGGATTATATACTGTTGCAGGCTTGGTCTAGTGCCATCGAATGGCTGTTGTGATGTGTATGTGCAGATACACCCAGCAGTATGGGATATATGGGAACATTCATACATCCCCACCCACATCTATCTCAATCTGTATAACAGGGTTGTCTCCATAAATGTAGTTGTGTGTGTCAGTAATGAAAATGTGTTCTGTAGATGTATGTGTGAAGTTTATGTATCATTGTACTTTATATAGCTATATATACATCTTATCATGTGCAACATACTGTTAGAGACACTAATCAAGAGTGAGGGAGATAGCGAGAGACAGATATGTATACGTAGCTGTATGTCTGTACAGACATATGTCCACATAGCAGGTCTTTGGGCAGATGAGGCAACAGACATGGGCTCAAGTTAGCTAAGTGTAGGAACATCCCTAGTGTGACTGTCAGTACTTAGAAGGTGACTCCAAGCCAGACCTACTGTACTCCAGTCTAGGATTTTGTGTGGTGTAGCCAATTGCCTGCGGGACCTGTTTCCACAGTCCAGCACCTCCCTGATATTTTGTCTAAGGCATTCCCCGGCTGTTTGTTGAACATAAAATGTGACCCATACCTATCAACTGTACAGATTGTAATAGAATGTGTAGAGTTCTGCATCATATTTCTGGTACATTTTACATAGCATTGTGATTTTCTGGCTCATTAGGGGCAAAACATTATAGACTGACATTAGGGAATGATGAGAGACATTTTGGTTACTGACTCCATACACATCAAGACATTCATGCTAATGCAAGACCTGTTATTCTGTCAACTTTTCACATTTGTCTTACCAATAGTTAATCCTTCTCCTTATATTTGGGCCTTTGTCCCACTGTTGTTCATGCCTTTGTCCAGATTCCCTGCTCTAAGGGGTTGAGAGGTATGATGAGAGTGGGATACATGATGTAACACTACACACAGGGTGATAGTCTTCATACCTCTCACTGTACATGATTTTTCAGAATGCCCAGCATTCCACACCATATGTCTGCTCTGTTCCTCATACAGTTGTGTTTTTCTGGGAATATACTATAAATGGTAGTCCACTGAATTGTTGTAAGTACTGACAAAGTTAAGTGATGGCCTTTATATACTGCAGCTAATCTGATCTGTTGCAACCTGCTGTTATGCTACCACCTTCTAAGTTACTCAGAGCATGTATAATGTCTATAGATGTGGACCTCTGTCCCTCCATTTTCTCTGGCTTTGCCCAGCTTCCTTGCAGTAACAGATTACGGTGTTATGACAGTCTGTGGGGCTGCTACCATATGAGTAACTCACATGCAAAAGTTGTAGGTGCGAACAGCTTTGAATCATCAACACCATCAACCATGCTAATGTCCTTAGACCAGTGAGTCACACCAACCTCCAGAAAGTGAGGTTTAATTTCTCACACTATCAACTGCATACAGACATACACTGTGACCCCTGCGCTTTGTGGAAAATTCAACATGTGGCCAGGTTCTTTGTGATAGCCCTGGAATTGTGTGATCTGCTGATATATCCTTACAAACATACTGTTACTGCAGTTGTATGAAAACACTGATGTGTTGGGGGTAGGGGACTCTGGCATTGACAGTCGTACATTTGTCCTATGACCCCACTGTTTGGCATTTCCCTTGCATAAAGCAATGGGGTTTACAGTCATGTGGCCTAATGCATATTATGGGGCACCCATTATTGGACAGAGTACCTTTTGTCCGAAGTAGCTGTTAGTTCTCTGCAAGTATCTCAGTAGCCCACTCTATTCCGTTGCATACATGCAGCAGGTCCATGTATATGCTACCATAGTCTATTATCCTGTACATTTGTTGTATAGGACAGAGACTTACCTTTTGAATGCAGTAGTTGAGCGACCTGTGTTTCAGGGCTGATTCTATCTGATGCACGCAGTACACAGCCAATACATGGTTAGGTACAGGTTGTGTGGTCTGGCTGGCATCCTTTTTACTATGTATGTGAGTCGGGGGGGGGGTGTCGGTCCCTAGGACCTTAGGTTGTCAGTGCATGTGTTATGTGTTGTCTCTTGGCCAAGGCCAGGGCATACTGGGCATGCCTATGTCTGTCTACAGGTATTACCTCAGGGGGTTCCTCCTCTAAGTACCCCTGTGAATGTGGCTGTGTGGACCTAGGCACTGGAAGGGGGCTATGTATCCCTTCTCTCTGATGATCCTGCTGCAGCTGTTTCTGCAGGATCATATTGTGTAGCATGGCACATCATGTGAAAATCTGTGCACATGTGGCTGGAGAGTACTGCAGGGCTCCACCAGATATATCTATGCACCGGAGCCGTGACTTGAGCAGCCCAGACACATGCTCTATGATGTTCCTAGTTTGTGTGTGTGCCTCATTATGGCTTCAGTGGAAGTGTGTGCATTTCTGATGGGTGTCATCATCCATGGTTCCACTGTGTAGCCAGCATCCCCCAGTAGGTGGCCATACAGGATGTCCCCATTGGCAAAAATCTTGTACAGCTGTGATGCATGTCAAATATGGGAGTCGTAATAACTGCCAGGGCTGCCAGCACACATATTCATAATAATGCCCTGGGTATTGCACACAACCTGGCAGTTGATGGAGTGATACTCCTTGCAGTTGATGTAGACTTTACCCTCCTCACCGCGCTGTTCTTTGATGTGTACATGGGAGCAGTCTATGGCACCCAGTTCCTCAGGTAGTGTGCTACATGGTAGAGAAGTCACATACTGATAGCTCTCTCCTCAGGGGCACGGGGTAAATAAACGTGCTCACTGTCATGTGTTAGTATGGCATCTAGGAACTGGTGCAATACCCTGGATGCCGATGCCTGTGAGACCCCCATCATGTCCCCAGTTGGTCTTTGGAAAATAGCTGTAGCTATTATCCTAAGGTCTACACATACCTTTGTTTCCACTAGGATGGGTTCCCCTCTGTTGGCTCTGGGTCTGAGTTGAGGGTGGCAGAGCTTGTTGAGTTATTGTAGTATGTCCCTGTCCAATGGGTAAAGAACAGTGTTTAATACAGATCTATGAAAATGTTAGGCTTTTATAAAAAAAGTGGTACACAAAGTACCTTTTTGCTGCAATGCAAAAGTCTCATAGATGCTGGAATATAACAAATTTGTATATTTTCTACAAACACCTTGCTAACCTGCTGCATTTCCTCTGTCTGTAATTTGGGAATAATCAGCATTTCAATCAAAATCTTACTTTAAAATAATCTGATAATATTCTCATTTAACTAAAATAATTTGGTAAGGAAATTTGTACTAAAAAATGAGAAGAAAAGAAATGCCCTGCTTTGGAAATAAAATCATCAGGGTCAGATGAGATTCTGATCATAGGAAGAACCACTCTAGAGAAATGGTTGCTGATATTTAAAAATTTTGTTTAGTAGAGGGCTGATTTAACTTTAGTCTGCACTTCACTGGCAGCACTGAAGGGTGGAAACTAAATGGGAATACAGAAAGTTCCGACATTCTCTAGTTTTATTTGATACTCTGTATAGTTTTCTTAGTTGCAAGACTTGAAGTTAAATGTCTTGTAATTATAACACTGAGTCAAAATGTACATATAGAAAAGGAGTATAACCAATCATTACTTCTTTCATAATGATACTATTTATTTCATGTTCTATTCAACTAAGCAGTTTTTTTGGGAGTGGACCAAGAAAAGCTTTTACACTTCCACTACAGATAAATTATATAAGCTGTCAAGCAGTAGTAGAAATGTATATTCTGCATACTTCAAGAAGTAATCATTCCATAATGAATCTATATTCAAGACTGCTTACACAGGTCTGAGGAATTATTTAGAAATGTTGGCAAATTTGATTTTGGAACAGATTTGACCTGCTCAAGCATTAGGTTGGATTGCAGGAACAATGCTCGAACATCTGATAGCCTTTCCCGCACCAAGTGCAGGGGTTGTGAAATCATAGTAAGTTTCAGCATACTTTGGTTAATCTATTTTATTTTCCTATAACAACTTTATTAAGAAACATTATCACGCTATAATAAACAAAAACAGAACATAGAAATTCCTATGGTAGTAATACATCTGTACAAGGTAATCTCTTCATGTCTTGTAAATCTGCATTTTTATAGATAGCTGTGTCATGAAAACTAATACTTCACAAAAAATTGTCATTGTCTACCCTAAATGCTATCCATGAAGTCCATTTTGACTGAGTTTTTGTCTTAAATACTATATCTTTATTTGCTAATTCAAAGTCTGCTAATTCATCCATTGATTTTATAGCTTCCATGATTATGGGATGAGCTACCAATTTCCATTTTTAGTTATACATTTTTTTTTGCACCGCACATAAGCAAATTCAAAAGATTTAGGCCCAGATCATTGATTCCAGGCAGCTCAATGAGCCCTAATAAAAAGATACTAGATGATGCATAAACTAATCATGGACACATTAATAAGAAAAAATAGCACAGAATGTTATCGTCCTCTATTAGTGGTTAGTATGGACACAGCAAAAGCATTTAACATGATTCAGATAGAGCTACCTTTGGGAAGATTTGAATGTTATGAGTTTATGTGAATCACTTTGCTGTCTAGTGGCTAAGACCTATGAAGTCTCCATGAAAAGGATAAAGATAAACTCATCACTTACTATTCCATCAAACACATCATGGATGCTCTCTACCCCCTCCATTTCTCTCTATATTTGGAACCACTGGCCATAGGACTAAGAAAGGCCTGTTTGCAGAGTTACAGGCTAGGAGGGTCAGTGCACAAGTTTGCCATGTACTCTAATGATTTATTGTTATGTTGAGTAAAGCCAGAGGAGGAATTACCTGTTCTTTTTAAAGAATTGACTTACTATAGTTAGCTATCAGAATACAAGATAAATATGAGTAAGACCAAAATAATCTATCATATTTAAAAGATTAGAATCGTGGGACTTTTTGAAGTTGAGGTAGGAAGAGCATTTGTTGCCACATAGTCACATGCATGTGATACTCAGAGTCAATACAAACAGTTTTATTTATTTATTTTGTGGGTCTCATTGTGGACATCTCCCTCATCTATGTCTTGCAGCACCTCCTGAATCATTTTCTTCTTTTTCTGTGGCTTTATTAAATCGGAATCTTCCTGCTATACCTGACAGACTTGCCCCTTCAAACCAGGACACCATGGATGGGGAAGGAAGGGATTAGGGAATTGTGGTATAGCACCATCCTCCCAGCATCAGGAGTCATTTTTGAATGACTCACCCTTTGTCTGTTCAATTCCCAATATGTATTACCTGCACACACACCTCTGGATTAGTGTGGTTGTTATTTATTCTCCACATGCTAGAAATTCAGCCACCAAAGCCATTTGCATTTGTAAATGGTAGGACATAAAAGAGTTCATTTTTTACTCAGAAGTAGCCTAGGATTGCTTCTAGCTGTGTACATAAAGCTATTTTCATCTGACTGAGTCCATTCCATTGAACTGGATCCATACAAATAAGTGTTTAACTTACTAATTTACGTTGTGATTTTTGAATAAGGTATATTAAATAAGTGGGGGTAGAGATCAAGCCCCCTGTAAAAAACATGTCTGGCTATTGCCCACAACTTCACTTAGGGTCACTTTTTTGGAACTTTTCAACTGAGTTGACTTGATCTCTCATAAAGTCAGTGAAGAGTGCATCAACTGCACAGTCCATATTCTGTACCCATCAAACAAATATCCATGTTTCCTCAAACACAAGGCAGTTGGAGTCTTCTGAAGGGTGTCTTCAATGAATCCTACATGGACTAATCCAGAGGTTTCCAGAAAATGCTGTCTTAAATTATAGGTGTACTTTCCATCCAATATCTGTACATTACCTCCATTTTGAGAAGTTGTTCAAATGCCTGACATCATATCAAGCAACAGCAGACTGAAAATTCACATTCTTCATGGGTACCAGCAGAGATATGTATTTTGCATTCAGCATGCTAAGAAAGGTATATATAACTAGATTTGAAGCAGCAAGCAGATGCATATCCATATCTGGAGAAGCTTTAGAAATATAACTGCTGCATCTTAATGAAGTACAGTGATGCCATCTGTGAAAGTTATATGAAGCATGTTTCAGTGAATCCAGTCAGTATGAAGAAAGACAGACCAGATGTGTTCTCAAATCCCAAGGAAATAGAATGAACAAAGAGTTATGAAAGTGTTTTTTTTTTTTTTTTTTTTTGGGATATCTGAGTGCATGCACTCTCACAAACTAATATACTGCCTTCCTGAGTCACACAATATTAATAAACAAAGGGTTATATCTCTCAGATGATAATGCATGTCCAGTAGACATTCACAGCTGTTCACTTACCTCTATGACAACCATCCGAGTGTAACTAATGACGCACATGTGCTGCAGTAACAGGGATTATTTCATCCATGTTTGTTACATGGATAACTTTCAGTTGGTATTTTATAGGTAGGCCCTGAATAAGAATGGCTGTAAAAAAAGTCATTATCTGAGCCTTTTAGGCCAGACAAGAGTAGGATTCAACAGAAATCAAACACCACAGCACATACTACCATATCTATCACAGAGAGTCACCCTGACCACCCCACCGACCCAGTGCACATAAACCCTCTACTAATAAAAATGCACTGATGACGTTTGATCCAGCAATTGCTGAGATACTGTTCCTTGAAGGCCTAAGTCTTGACTGCTTTATCTAACTTATGAACTTATGAAATAATTAAATAAATAAATAAAGTAAGCACTTTCCAGTTAGTCACTCCATACTGAGACTTTATCAGACTAATGAGCAGCAGCAAAAACTTAGTATTTAAATCTATTATTTACATAACTAAGGGACTGGTAAATTCTTTCTTTTATTTATTTTTTTTATTTCCATTTTATGTGCATGCAGCATTAGTACTATGTTGTGGTAGAAATCTATGTTTTGCAAGGAACAGTCAGGTTGTTATAAAGCATATAGCTGAGTAGTTGGATTGAATGCATGTAAAGGAAATGCTGATAATGGAGAAAGGATGTTGATGGGGCCATAATTGGTGAAATAACTTGAATTGCCACCTTTTCGAATAGGAAGCATATAATATTTTTTTCTGGGGGTGAGGAAATACCTTTCTCTAACAGACAAGATGATTAAGATAGAAACAAGATAGGCTAGGGCACCTGTTTCCATTTTTACATATTTGGCTGGAAGGCTATCTGGGGTTAGAGGGTAGATGCTTGTGACAGTGATAAGCATTACAAATAGGTGAGGAGGTTGAGGCAGTGTCTTTCAGGAGAGAGGCTACTGCTTGAATAAAGTAGGGATTGAACTGAATGTTGATATTATTTGACTGCTTATTTGGTGACAGTAAAGGCTGAGTAGTACAATGTGGGTGAATATGTTTTATGAGCACCAGAATAGTTTGGGGTTTAATTGACTTGAGTTTGCAGGTCAGTGCAAAATTATTTTTTGGCACATTTTATCCTGTTCGCATCCTGATTTCTAAGCTGCCTGCATTTCTGGAAGTTATACTCAATTTTGTTATGCTACCAGTACTTTTATCATTTTACTTCATAAGTTGTATTTTCCTCTTTTAGCCAGGGCACTGGATTAAATTTAAGTATTTTAGATCTGACTAGGGCTATTTTGATAAATATTGAACAGGGATATTACTCATCAAGTTACAGAGTTTTAGTAGTTCACAGCTGAGAGAATTCAGAGTGAAGGAGAATGTTTCTGTGTGGAGGTTTGCTAGACTGCAGATAAGGTTGTTCTGATGTATAGCTGGGGTGAAAGTACAAATTTTTACAACAAAAGTGAAGTTATGGCCACTTCATTTATCAGGGAGAGTATGAGAAGGAGTAATTTTAGTCAGGGAAATTGTTAGGATCAAGTGTAGAATACTTTGTCTATTGAGGTTTTTATTTTATTGAGATGGTATACATATAAGCTGGCTGAAACTGCTAAGGTTGATACTGTTAGATAATCTATTTTTAGCCAGTGAGTGTTAAAATCCCTAGTATTATGTTTTCTTGAGTAATATTGCTGGAGACCCGTGACAATAGAACATCTGTAGTTATAGTGCTGGTGCCTGGAGGGGTATACATTCCTAATATGCTTAGATGTTTATGCTTATGTATTTATTATAAGATGTGATAGAAGAATTTCTGCAATACAAATAGAGGATTTGGTGGATGAATAGAAAGGTTAATTGAGTTTTTTAGATGATAGCTGACCCACCTTTTCTTTCTGTTTATTCTGAGGATACTGTAACCTGGTGCTACGACTTCCTCATCATACAATCCATGCTTAGCAATGTTTCTGTGGCTATGGCAATGCCATGTAAGTAGTGGGATATCCACGTATGCACTTCACACAGCTAATTACAAATACCTCTGAGATTAACACTGAACAAGAGTAGTCCTGTTGGGCTATTCAGCAGAAGTGATGAGATGGGCAAAAGCATTGATTGTCCAGGGTCAGGATGAACATCACCAGGAAAAAGTCAAATTATCTTGGTAAAGTTGGTAGCTGTATAGCCACTTTAGTTTTATTTTTTGCTGGAAATATTTTTTTTTACAGTGCATCGTGTGAGAGATGGAGATGCCTATTTTTGAAGAAATGATTTTAGGTAAGAGTGAATAGGAGGCTATGATAAAAACAGGGCAGCTGTAGGAAGGAAGGAGCTCATGTGACTTAGTGGAAGGAAGGAAGAAGTTATTTCATGCCATGAGGGCAGTGGAGAGATGTACTACAATTCTGAGTAGCATCAATTTTGAAAGAAGCATAGCATGTATGTTGCCTGCAGAGATGTTTAATGGAAATGGAAGTAGAATGCGCAGAGTGCAGTTTACTAGTAGGTAGCTAGCCAAGAAAAATGTATCTAGTTTAAAGTGCCGTCATGCATTTAGGATTGGGATGGGGGTATGGTTGTGTAACTGAATAGATTCCTTAGTGCATAAAAGCTGAGAAAGGCAATTTCTTGAGGAAATATTTATTGAGGGAATAGATAAAGGAGTTGCTAGAATAATATTATTATATTAGTATGACCCTGACCTTGAGTAGCATCTTACCCTCACCAAGAATGATGCCACAATATGAAGACAAGATGATCAGTTTCAACAATTGGCTTAAGTATTGGTGTCATTCAAAGAGGATCCAATGCCTGACAGCCTGGGATGACATGCTCGACAAGCCACAATGCTTCGCTAGGGATGGCTTGCACCTGTCATCCCTGGGCTTTTGATATTGGCAAAGGCTCTTGCTTCCCCCATAGTGCCTTTTTTAGTCAAGGCTCAAAAGACAAACCCACCTCCATAGGTATCACAGGGGATAAGAAACTGAGAGTAATGCTACTCAACGCCAGAAGTCTAAACCTCAAGGTGCACGCACTCAAAACTCTCCTTAGCATGGAGAACATCGATATCCATGCAGTAACAGAAACCTGGTTCAAGGCTCCTGAGAGCACCCCAGCACTACCAGGTTATACCTCATACCATGCTTTTCAGCCCCAAAACTTGTACCGAACCACAAAAGGAGGGGGAGTATCAATATTCGTCAAAGATACCCACACCTCCAGGTTGGTGGCACAGCACGGAGCATCAGAGACTATCCATGTGCAACTAACAGTGGGTAAAACTGCCTTCCAGTTTATAGCCTGCTACAGACCACCCTCCCAAACCCAGGAACCCCACTCGGCCTTCCTGAGAACACTGGAAAATATGAAGGTCTCTCCAAACACCATTATATTGGGCGACTTCAACTACCCAAACATAGACTGGGAGCATTACTCTAGCTCCAACACCCTAGCCCAAAGGTTGCTAGAATTTATAAACTCAACTGCTATGGAACAACTTGTTACCACTCCCATAAGAGAGGAAAACATACTAGACCTGATCATCACCAACATGGGGACTCTATGCTCCAGACCAGAAGTGTATCCCTCACTGGTAAGATCAGACCATAAACTAATCTCACTGGATATTCACATCCCGACCCCACCCCCTGCCCAGAAAACCACAGTGAAAAACTCCTCTAAAGCAAATTTCACACTCCTCAAAACCGAGGTGGAATCCTTCAAAGCCCCCGAGCCTGTGGAAAATACGGCCCAGACTGCAGAATCCTTTATAAACGCATTCTATGAACACCTTCAGGAATGCATGGATCATGCAATCCCAAATAAAACCAAGACACAATCCTCCAAAGGCAGACATCCTGTCTGGTGGACCCCAGCCATAAACAAACCATACAATAGAAGGAGGAAGCTACTACATGATAGAGCAAAATCCCAAAAAGGGAAGGCATCTCTGATCAGTATTAGCAAAAAACTACGGGCACTCATAAAATCGTCTAAGGCCAGCTTCGAGAGAAAAATTGCACAGGACACTAAGGATAATCATAAGGCTTTCTTTAGTTATGTTAGGAACCTGGATGGGAATTCCCAGATATGCTCAGAATTAGTCCAAAATGACAAAAAATACATCGAACCCACAGACATTGCCAACATCCTAGCTGACAGGTTCAGTGCAAACCCCCCCTCCCCACCAAAAGGGCAAATATCTATCCCAGCAGAGTGCTGCCCCCCTGACATCTCAGATGCTCAGATAAGAGCCGCCCTCTCCAAAGCAAAAAACACAGCATCAATGGGACCAGACGGTGTCTTGGGCTGCATCCTACATGAACTCCAAGAAGAGCTAAACCCAAACATAAAACTACTGTTCAATCTCAGCCTTACTACAGGATATGTACCCAAAGAGTGGCGTACAGCAACAGTAGTCCCTCTTCACAAAGGTGGTGCCTCAACGGATCCTGGAAACTATTTCCCCATAAGCCTGACTAGCTTGGTCTGCAAAGCTATGGAAAGGATCATCATGGACCTCATAAATAAAGATATTGGGGACCTACAGACACTTGATCCTACCCAGTTCGGCTTTGTTAAGGGCAGATTCTGCCTCTTAAACCTAGTTGATTTCTTTGAAACAGTCACCAAGGCCATTGACAAGGGGAAGGTGGTCCACACAGCCTACCTGGAACTCGCAAAAGCCTTCGATACAATACCCCACTCGGGCATTATAGATAAGCTCACCAGCTTAAATATAAACCCCTATGTCACTAGATGGGTTGCAAACTGGCTCAAGGACAGAACCCACATGGATAGAATTGCTGGAGCCATGTCAGACTCCAAACCAGTTACAAGTGGCGACCCACAAGGCTCAGTCCTGGGACCTCTCTTGTTCGGTATATATTTCTCGGAGGTACAGGCCAACACAGAAGGACTGTGGCTGACCAAGTTCGCAGATGACTGCAAACTGGGCGCCATAATTGACTCTCCAGCTGACACAAGCATCCTCCAAAAGGGCCTCATAGAAACAGACAACTGGTGCCAGAGCCATGGCCTCAAGCTAAACGCCAAAAAGTGTATAGTCATCCCCTTTGGCAAAAACAAAGTGCCCACAAATTACCACATAGGTGGTAATCCATTAAGTACAGAAGAAGTAATTAGGGACCTGGGGACCCAAGTTGATAGCAATCTCTCATTTGACAACCACGTGGCCAAAGTGGTTAGAAAAACATTTTATATAGCCCACCTAATCATGAAGGGATTCACATCTAGATCATGGGAGGACATCATGCCTCTTTACTCATCCCTCATCAGGCCCATAATTGAGTGCAATGCCCCTTTTGGGATGTACCTTACCAGACACCTGCAGCAACTGGAAAGACCCCAAAAGTACCTCACCAAGAGGATCAAAGGGCTCAAACAGATGCCATATGCTGCCCGGTTAAAGAAACTCCAGCTCTACTCAGTGGCATACCGCCTGCTCAGAGGCGATCTGTGCCTGATGTATAAAGCCATGTCCAACCCAGAATTAATGGACATGCTGCACCTCAGAAAATCCAAATCCCATCGAGCTACGCGCTCGAGAGACTTGAACCTCAGCACTGAAATAAATAGGACATGCTGGAGGGACAGATTCATAACCCAGAGGCTCCCTTCACTCTGGAATAAAATCCCAGTCCAGGTTAGGTAGAGTCCCTCATTGACTCTTTTCAAGATGAATCTTGATGAGTGGATGGGAGATCATAGGTTTGCCCCGGGTATCACTTCTGTGTCACTGTTAGACAGGGGCACAGTATACTAACCTCGAAAAAGGGCATAGCAAAATTAATTTTAAATGGGTGGCGAAAGCCAAACACACTCTGGCTAGGCTTATAAATGCCCTAGGGCAGATAGCCTAGTATGAACCTATGAACCTATGAATAATAGATGGAAGAGGGTATTATGCTTGGTTAGAGGTAAGAGATTCTGGGATTGGTTGGAGCTAATCAGTAGGTGGGAAAATGTGTGTCTATATGCAGAGGAAGGCATGGTAGTTGGGACTGGGGCTAGTGCAGCAGAGTGTGAATGTGCCCAAGCAAAACAGGTGAGAATGTCCCATCCCAGAGTCCCTGACAATAACAATAAAATAGGCATTTAGTGTGAGAAACAAAAGTAGGCAAGTTTATTACCAGCTCCACACATTTTGCACAAATTAAAAAGGAAAAGAAAAAAAAAAAAACAAGTCTGTGTTGACTATAAGATGGCCATAATAGTCAGCACTTATAGTTTTAAATCAGCTCAGCAAATGAATGCTATATTCATACTATGTTAGTCTGTGGTGCGTTTATTAACCTATTTAAACATAATGCATTTGTAGCTTTATTCTACACTATGGACAATCGGAAGTTGAGTAAAAAGCCTCAGGAAGTGTATATGTTGATCCACCTTCCTTCCTGCGCTAGAGTTCAAAGCAATAAGAATAAAATAGGCAGTCAGTGTGAGCCGCTAAAGTAGGCAACATTATCATCAGCTTCACTGCTATGTCAAAAAGTAAAAATAGACAAGAAACAAAGCAAGTTTATGTGCTGCAGTATACAGTAGTAGCTGTGGGAAACATCAAGGGGATAATGACTGGATTATATAGCAAACTAAATCATATTTGTGCTTTGTGTTTTTTCCTCTTTTTTTCTTTGTTTCTTTAATTTTCCTTCCATTACTTTCCAGTCACCTTCTTACTTTCTATATCATCTTTATTTGTAAATTATGTTTTATTTTACTTCATATTCTGCTTTATTGTCTGTTATCTGTAATATGTCCTCTCACGCTACTAGTACCACTTAATCCACTCCCATCTGTATTTTTGTCTTTAACCCTCTTGATTTCCTGCTTTTCTTTCCTTTTCTGTTCTTTTCTCTCTTCTTTTTGTTTGATACTTTGATTTTAGTATTTTATTTCTTCTTAAATTCTTATCATGTCATAGTTGATGTTCTCCATTTTTCTGTCATATATGATCACTTAATCTTGAATGAGTTGTAAGTGATTATTTGTTACTTCAGACTTAAGACACCAGCAGATGATATATCTTCTCTATTTCATCTGTTCTTTACATTCCGTGTTTTATGAGATTATTTATTCTACCTCTTTGCTTCTATTCCATTGATACTTGTTCACCACTCCAATGAAACTAACATCAGGTGCATTCATTTTTTTTTTCTTTTTTTTTTTACTTAATATAAGTAAAATATGGTCCTACTGTAGATCTCCTGAGAACATATCATTGTTTGGTCATTTTATAGTATTTCTTCTTCTTCTTCTTCTCCATTCTTGAAAAAAACACTGACACACATTAGAACTTGTAACTTTTTTAAATCTATCTTGTATATTTTTCTTAATGTTCTATCTCTTTTTTGCTCTTATTCGCATATCCTTTCTCTTGTTTTTTTTTTTTGTACAATCATACATTTTGTAATGTTTCCTACAATATAAAATTATCATCACAAGTAAATGACTATTTATTTTTTCAATATCTGAATGCCCTACTTGCTCTAGAATTATTTTTATTCTATTACTGGACTGCCTTTGCTCTGAAGTGAAGATGGAAGTAATAATGACATTTAAATTAGATTGAAAGAATCAGAATATTTAGCAGTGCAGCAAATGATACTTTTAAAACCTCAAAGCAGCACCACATTCACAATCATACAGAAGTCCAAAATGACTGCTTTTAGTGAAATAAACATTCCCAAATCTCTGTAGAAAGAAAACGTTTAGAATTAGAACACCATCTTTGGTAGCTTTTAAGTTGCCAGTTGTGCAAGTCTGTTATAGCCAAATAACCAGTTGCTGATCTTTCTTTCTTTCTTTCTTACATGATTCATGTACTCAGTAAAAAAAGAAAAAACATGATTGGCAGCAGTCAGTCAGAAAATTACCCATGTAGGTTGATGCATTTAACAAAAAGGCTGAATGATTAATGATTGTCAGCAGTGAGCTAGAAATATAACAGTATAGCTTGATGAATTTAATAAACAGGAAAGACTGAACATCTCAAGAGAAGATGTGGCAGTGTTGATGCAATATCCCTGCAAATAAGTAGGCTGCCAATTTTAAATAAAGTACCACTTAAAGTAATGCACAATAACAGGTCTCTAATTAACTGATAAAAATAAACAAATCAACAAATACATGGCATCTGCTTTAGTTACTTCTTTCAAGTCTGTTGAAGTTCAGTCAGTTTACCTGAAATACTAGTTCTTTAGCCAGAGAGGTTCAGAGAAACAGAAAAGACTATACTGAGACACTGAAAAACAAAATAAATGGTGCACCTGTGATGTAATATGTCAGGTCACAGAATCTTGTAGCAGAGAAATAGAACTATTAATAGACATTTTCTTAAAAAAAACAAACAAACAAAGCATCAAATTTGTCTGTATCATACCACTCAAACTTATATGCTCAAGAATTCTAGACAAAGACAAACACAATGGGGGTGGGGTAGAAGTTAAGTTCTAAACAGATCAAATATTCCCAAAAATTCAAACTGCAGGATTTTAAAGTCTGTTCAAGGCAAAAACGTTTTGAAGTCCAAACTGGATAAGCAGATATAAGGCTAGAGAATTGTTTGCCCCTTCCAATCTCCTCCAATTAAACTTTTCAGCATCATTTTTTACAGTTCCTGTTGACTCAACATCAATCATTCTTTCTAGGGTCATCAGTGAATGACTGTATCAACAAAAGGGATGTTAAAGTTCAACATTCTTCACTAAATGATGTAACAAGGATCGTTCATTAGTTTGAAGACCCATGGCTGGCTAAACTGGATGAGGAGTTGGTGTTCTGACTTTTTCACATATGTCTGCAGGACTGGTGTCTCCTGGGCATCTACTTTGAGGGTAATTATTATTTTGATATTGCTGTGCTTATGGGATTTGTAGTGGTATGAACCAACTCTGAAAAGTTAACTCAGTCTTACTTTATTATTGGGAACAGAAAACCCTAAAGCAGTGAGCAGTTCATTTTCTTGATGATGTTCTGATCATGGCTGAGCAAGAGCTAGAAACATTCAAACGCAGTGACATATTCCTTGAGGTGTGTCAGCATTTGGGTGACCCCCTTGTGCTTGACAAAGTGGATGGCCTGGTTAAGTCTCTAATATTTTTGGGGCTTCAAACAAACATGGTTTCCTCATCGTTTTTATTACCACAATGCAAATTGGATTGCATTCATCGATCAAAAAATGTGTTTTGACTAAAAATGATTAAATGAGCGAGGTGATTGAAATTTCTGCCCTGTTACATTTTGCATGCAGAACATTTAGCCACAAATATATAACTTTTTTCAAGCTCAACGGCAAAATTGCTTCCAGAGCAGATGATAGAAAACACCACATGGTCAGATTCGACATGGTGCCCTATAGGGGGAAGAGTTGTATAGACCAACCACTTTGGGCATCTACTGTGGTGCACAGTATCCTCAAGATAGAAGAACAGAAATCACAGACTGCACACCAGTTCAGGGCTAGCCACTCAACAGTCTAAAATATGGTTCTAGGTAATTCAGTCTTGTTGACTAATGTCACCCAATGAGCAAGCCTATTTGCGAGTGATAGGTGAGATGAGGACCCGGCCTACTTTAACCTATGCCAGGGACCAGTGCTAATGGTGGGAGGAGTGTATGTGCCCCTATTGGCCAGCAAGCCATGTCTCTCATGCACAGAAAAGAAAAATGTACAAATCAGTACTGTGCTGCCCACCATATGCATTTTGCTAGCAATTTTATCATGAAGGGCAATATTTGACAATTAAATGAAATTACAAATACTATACCTCTCAGTATCCCACTGAAAATTCGCTTCATGTGGTACTGAAAAAAAGAACATTCCTATAACCAAAAAAAAAAGAGAGAGAGAGAGAGAGAGAGAGAGAGAGAGAGAGAGAGAGAGAGAGAGTTCTTTACAATACTGATGTATGCAGCTGAGAATCAAGGTACTGGCCAGGAATACATCAAGATTAGTATGAAGTGTAGTTAATGGCTGAATTGGATATGTATAACTTGGATGCCTTTTCCATGGTAATAATGTTTGGTCATCCACCAGTTCTCTTCTGGAAGTTTTTAAGTGTATTTTCAAGTTAATATCTGAATGAAGGTTATAGTTACATAGTCATTAAAGTCAATGTCGAGATATGCCCTGAAAGACAAATTGTCAATCTCCTTTCATATTAAAAGCACTACACCCACCACAGTTCTTTTGAAATTCATAGAAATACATATTACTATGAGGTACTAATGAAATAAGGATGACTGTACCTGTGAAACAAAATGTTTTTCCATTAGCTCTCTAAAGTTAGACATTGCCACATAGACATCAATGCCTTGACTTGGACAAGATTTTTTCATGGAATAGTAGAAGTTTTTATTATGGTTTCCATTGCAAGCTAAGAAAATATTTTCATCCCTCAAATGGCTGACAACACTTCAAGTAGTGTGTTCCTCAATAGGTGTAATAATGTTCCACTTGAGGTCAGGCAGCTGTCTGTACTGCTTGCAATCAAGAGCTGCTTAATAGCTGCTGCAGTAATTCATTACTGTGTAGTGGTTGCTCAGCTCCTTCATCAAATATACAAATAACTTACATGAGTTGGGGTTTGTTACTGAGTCATGTGATCTACTGAGTTCTAATGATTATCTGCTTCCTAATGCTCATTCTAATATATTGTTTTTCTAACATTAGAGATGTCTATACTTATCTCTCAGACTGGACAATACTAGCCTATAGAAAATGTGTCTTATGTGGTAATCTTTTAAACATTTATATTCCATAATTAGCAGTTAGAAAATACTTTATGTCTGAGACACACACTTACAGTTTCCCTTTTTTAACCTACTGGCTATTTCTGAAAGTATCAGGTCCACTAAGTAGCTATATACTTTATATATGCATACATATTATATATATATATATATATATATATATATATATATATACACACACACACACACACACACACACACACATATATATATATATATATATATATATATATATATATATATATATATATATATATATATATATATATATATATATATATATATATATATCTAATGCGTCTATTTTAGAACACCAAACTTTCAAAATTTCAAGTGTTCTAATATCGAACCTCATCAATCGAAAATTAAAAACATCGAACATACAGAACAACAAATTTTTTCCTAGGGAAAAAATTCACTGTTCCAAAACATATACACACAACACAAGCACACCAAACCAACAGCAATCCACACACATACACCTAAACTCTTACACCTAACCATACACTAAACTATACATACACCACTAACTATCCACTTACCTTAACCCAAACCCTAATCCTAAGGTCTGTCACTATCGCACAGTCACCTCACCTGCGCCCTAACCCTAACTCACCTACCCCGCCCTGACTCTCAAGTCCACACAATCGCACACTTACCTGAACCCGACCCGTAACTTTCCACCACAGCACTGAAAATACTGAAGCAACAGAAATGGACAACCAAATTCTTTCCCTAGGATTCAATTTGGTTTTCTGTTTCTTCGATATTAAATGAGTTGATATTAGAACACTCGAAATTTTGAATGTTCTGTGTTCTAAGATATATATATATATATATATATATATATATATATATATATATATATATATACATATACATATATATATATATATATATATATATATATATATACACACACACACACACACACAAACGCACACACACACACACACACACACACACACACACACACACACACACACACACACACACACACACACACACACACACACACACACACACACATAAACACTGGACGGTGCAGTGGTGCAGTGGTAGCGTTGTCGCATCACAGCAAGAGGTTCTCTGGTTCCAATCTCGACTGGGGTGCTTTCTGTGTGGAGTCTGCATGTCCTTCCTGCATTCATGTGGGTTTCTTACGGTTGCTCCGGTTTCCTCCCACATTCAAAGGCATGCATCTGGAGCATTTCTCCCTGGGCCTCCGCTGAAAATTGGCTACGTTCCAGGGCGGACTTTCCCGGTAAGCAAATGTTAAATAAATAAATAAATGAAATAAACATAAATACTTATATATATATATATATATATAGCATCTATATCATAACATCAAAGACGCAAATTGTTGAATGCTGACAAGAGTGAAAATTCCAAAAGTCGAATTTAGTATTCCCTGCTAATTATATATTCCAACTCCGAGATCACACTACAGTAAGGACAGGGCAAATATCCCAGTCTTTACTGTATTGTGATCTCAGAAACAAACCCTTGACATTTTGCCACTTTTGCTGTTGTGCCGTTTGACATTTTCATTTTTCAGTAACATGATATAGAGCCTATATATAATATATATATATATATATATATATATATATATATATATATATATATATATAGATATAGAGATAGATATACATTGCTGAGATGACAATATTGAAGTTTCATATGACTGAAACTTCACTATACTGACATTTACAAGACTGAACGTTTCAAATGCCGACTTTACCAACTGAGCAGAACAGGAAATCTGTAATGCGATATCATAGTTGGTATATTAAATTTGCAGAGGATTTTGGAGGGGGGCACAGCTATCCATGAGGTGCATGGGGGCATGTAAAAGGGAAAAATAAATAATTGTAATGATGGAATTGCGGAATCTCCAATGAATATTCATGTGGGAGATGTAGATACCTTCATGAGTATTCAGTGGGACTTTCTATGAGTATGCGAGTATTGATTGGTGGACAGAATGTATGTGAGAGGTAAGTACGGAGTATGGAGTTTTAAAGTGATAGTGCACTTTTGATATAGTATTTGTTCTTACTTTCATAATTGCATGAAATGGGAGGTAAGTCAGAATTTTATACATTCGGTTTTGTGTATGTTGCTGATTTAAACTGTCAGCGCTATAAGTATTCGGTGTTATCATCACAGCATTTTAAAAGTTGGTCTACCGGTATTTTAATCACATCAAGTAAACCCATTGATATATAGCTATACATATAGCTATAAATATAGATATACTTATACATATACATATACATTAGATATAGATCTAGATATAGATTTACACACACACACACACACACACACACACACACACACACACACACACACACACACACACACACACACTCACACACACACACATATATATATATATATATATATATATATATATATATATTTACATACATATTATATTTATATATATATATATATATATATATATATATATATATATATACATATAGATATATACATATTTACTTACTATGGTTTTAGCAATTGTGACAATTTCGAATCACTAAACCACGTGACCAAATGTTTGCAAGACAAAAATACTGACGGCTACTTGTTCAAACCATACTGAGCATCAAATCTTCTGACAAATAAAGAACAAGTGCTAACACGGGCCCAGAAGAGGAGGCACATCTGGGTGTTAGAATAAATGGGTATCGGCATTCTCATCTTGCAGCTTTCTAATCACATGGTTTAACAATTTGAAATGGTTACAATCTCTAAAACCACGGTAAACCTATATATGTATACATATTTATTTATCTATTTGACATTTGTTTACCTGAAATGATGGATGGGTGCCCATTTTCAGCGAAGGCCCATGGAGAAAAAGCTTCAGAAACAATTAGCATATTACATTAGCTTATTGCAGAGCAACAATGAATGTTTTTGCATACAAGAAAGAATATACAATCATGGATAGCATATCATTTTTATGATTCTGCTTCATAGTTAAATAATTTTTGTTAATTAAAATGTACTTGGTATACATATCTTATAGTACAGGATTGAAAGTATATATACTATAAATAGAGAGCATGATTTTAAGTACAAAGTTATAGAGATAGTGGGTAAAAATGGTAGCTTAGGTGATATTTGTAATGGTACTGAAAACAGAAGTATTTTGGATTTTGTACTTACAAGCAGACAAGGAATGAGGCTTAAATGATAAGGTCTCTAAGATGTAAATTAAAATGAAGGAGACCTCATTTGCATTTCTCTTTAAAGTCTGTCATGTAATTTTATTTTTAATGTCATTAGTTAAATATTTGTTGAAAGTGCTATTTAATTGTTCATTCACAGTGATTTTATATGGTCTGATGAAGAAGAGTTTTCTCTATGAAAGCGCTTACCGTTGCTATATTTTATTTGTGTTTTACTAAAGTCTTACTGACGATATAGCACATTTGTTTTATTTTTATTTTATACTATGATGTAATTGCTATATATGCTGCTGGATGTTCGCCTGTTGTTTTTTCTTGTATTACATTGCATTTTGCCAGACAGTTGCCATGGCAGAATGCATAGATTTGGAGTTGGACTTTAATCCTGTATGTCTAGAACACACACAAATTGTGAATTCTTGAATAAATTATTACATACAGGTGGCAATCCACTACTGCTTCTGAATCCTACAGAAAAGGAACCTGAGATGGATACCACAGGTACTGATTTAGAACAGTTAACTGTTCTTATTAGAGAGATGGAGAATTGGTTGTTTAAATTAAAATTCTACCAGTGGCAAAGATTACATATGGAGGCTTGTTTGCATTACAACGTAGTACCAAGAGGCTTATGAGTTTTGGTAATACCCACATACAGCAGTGCCTAGCTAGACTTATTGAAAGGCTGGCAAAAATTAAATCTTGACACCAGCTTTGGTTTTATTCAATTACTCATTGACTGTTTTAAACCATATGACACATCGTTGATAGACTTGATCTTAGAAAAACAATGTATCCTTTCTGAAAGGTTTCCTATGCCTTTAATTAAGACTTATTTAGATGAAGTCATTACCAACATTTCTGCCTATGAATTTCATCTCAAACAACAGAAAACCAGGAATCTACAGAGAGACTTTTTAGATTTTAATTCTGGACAAGTATTTTCTTGGTCAAGATATGTTAACATGTAACACAGTGAGTCACATAAAGAAGGTTCAAATAGTAATGATTCAAATGGTTTAGTTAGCACACAACCTGTAATTCCTGTAACTGCCAGTGCACCAGTGATGAATGCAGCTGCATTCTTTAAAACCTCTGGTGCATCTGTTACAAGCAATACGGCAGATGTTCAGCCCAAGAATAACAATGTATCTATTGGACAGACACAGTTTTTTTCAAAGCTACCTCTGCCCATTCAAAATACTGGGAAGATGGAGAGAGGTCACTGCAACAGCAGAGGGAGCAGAGATTGAATCAACAGGAAGCATTACAAACACCATCGCTCAAAACGATCTGAAGTAAAATGACAATAGATTAGTATACAACATCTCACAGAGGATTTTGGATGATGATAAAACTTCATTATTACAAAAAGGACTTTCTTTTATACCGGGGAGCTCGTCAGCTTTAGGAAACATTTCTGCAGACATTAGGATGTCTGCATGCAATGTGATGTTGAAATTAATGTTCCCTGAAGAAGTGACTGCAAGTGCATTTAAGAGACTGGGGGTTTTCAACCCAAACCTTAATTCAACTTTAAATGTTTTTTACACTGTTTGTGAGTATGACATGAATCTATTGGTTAATACCTCAGCTGATAAAAGTAAAAAGAAATGTCATAATTTGCCTAAAGGGGGACTACAAGCTTTAGAGAAATGTTGTCTTGATACAAACATTTTTATAAGGTCCATTGACAAAGGAGTGGGCATAGTGCTAATGGATACTAGTTTCTATAATGAAGCTATTTTAAAATTATTGAGTGATAATAGTGCTTATGAGCCCATGCCTCTAAAATCTACTAATGTACATATGATGTTGCATGATTGTTTACTGAGGAAAGGCATTACTTCTGATGTTTATAGATTTTGTTTAATTGATCTACCAGTTGTTCCTATGTTTCAAGCACGTCCAAAAATGCATAAGGCTACCTTCAATCCCCCACTGAGGCCTATTGTCTCTGGGCAAGGATGCCTAACAGAAATTATGTCAATGTTTGTTGAAAAACATCTAAGGAAAGTACTAAATAATTATGAAGTGGTTTTGAATGACTCCAAACAATTTTAACACAGATATATACACATTACCTTAATATAAATCAAAAAGACAACTGTTTATTTGTGACTTTAGATATCTGTTCACTATTCACCATGATACCAAATAGTATAGGTTTAGAATTTACTAAGAGTTTTTGCTGAAATATAGCTGTTGTAACATACAAGTGGATCTTATATACTTATTTACATAGACTTTTTTAGAGAACGTCTTTATATTTTTCAGGCAGATGTTATTGACAGGAAAAACAATGGAGCTGTAGGTACCCCCTGTGCTAAAAGTTATGCCAACACTGTTTTAGGACAGTGGGAGTCACAGTATGCTCTATCCAACAATGATTTTGTCTCAAGTATTATATATCATTGATTTGTTGACAATGTCTTTATGGTTTGAATGGGGATAGAGACCAACTCAATGAATTTATCAATAATTTTTATAATTCAACAAGCTTTTTAAAGTTTACTATGAATGTTTCTGGAACAGCTATAGACTATTTAGATATAAAATTAGAGAGAATTGACTTGGATGAGAATATCACTACCAGATATAGGAAGAGATGTTATATAAATCATACTTTACATCCTAATAGTCTTGTTCCACCTCACATGTATAGGAACATTGTTAGAGAGCAAGCGATGAGAATATCACGCTTGAATAATCAAGACGAAAGGTTCTTAGGAGAAATTCATGTTATGATGAATGAGCTATTAGAAAGAGGCTACAGCACTAAAGCAAACAGGGGTTAGAAGATATAATGAACCTTAGAACTGATAGGGTAGCCTTATATTTTTCTAACACATGACAATATACTTGAGATAGAGAAAATAATTTTGTTAGTAAAACACAGACTATATGTCTGTCTTATTCTAGAAATATCAGGTCTGTATGTAAGCTTATTAAGAAGAACTAGCACATCTTAACATCACACCAACATATCAATAGTGTGATAGGTTAAAGTCCCACCTTTACTTTTGAAAATAAAAAGTCATTAAAATGGCTATTGTTTTATAGAGATAGTGTGAACCATTCTTTATCTAAGGTTGGAACATTTTCATGCAGGAAGTATAATTTTTGATACCTGATTGATAGTGACAACAATTTTATACACCAGATTACACATAGATTATATACATTTAATATGATAGCAACTTGAAAATCTAGAAATTTGGTTTATTTAGCATACTGTGTGCTATCTAAAACATTCTATGTGGGTAAAACCAATTGCGCATTGATGGACAGAATGAGAGAACGTGAGGGATATCAAACAAAATAATACTAATAATTCTTTAGTCAAACATGTCATGGATACAATGCAAGAGCATGACTTTAAGTTCAAAGTTATAGAGATAGTGGGAGAAAATGGTAGGTTAGGTGATATTTGTAATGATACTGAAAACAAAGAATTATTTTGGATTTTGCACTTACAAGCAGACAAGGAAGGAGGCTTAAAGGAGACCTAAATTAAAATGAAGGAGACCTCATTTACATTTTTCTTGAAAGTCTGTCATGTGATTTTATTTTTTAATGTCATTGGTTAAATATTTGTTGAAACTGCTATTTAATTGTTCATTCACAGTGAATTTATATTGTCTGATGAAGCAGACTTTTGTCTATGAAAGCGCTTACTGTTGCTATATTTTATTTGTGTTTTACTAAAGTCTTACTGCCAATGCAGCACATTTGTTTTATTTATTTTATACTATGTTGTAATTGGTATATGTACTGTTGGATTTTCACCTGTTATTTTGTATACTTCCACATTAATTACAGACAATAGATATTACTGAGAAGACTATATAGATAAGCCAAGTGGTCTTTACAATTATATGATTCAGATCAGTATGATTCTGCTTCATAGTTTAATCATTTTTGTTTATTGAAATATACTTAGTATACATATCTTAAAGGACAGGACTGAGAGTGTGTGTGTGTATGTATGTATATATATATATATATATATATATATATATATATATATGTGTGTGTGTGTGTGTGTGTGTGTGTGTGTGTGTGTGTGTGTGTGTGTCAGTTCT
Source organism: Protopterus annectens (assembly GCF_019279795.1). Classification (NCBI taxonomy): domain Eukaryota; kingdom Metazoa; phylum Chordata; order Ceratodontiformes; family Protopteridae; genus Protopterus; species Protopterus annectens. Next base: position 1,693,663,739 of record NC_056733.1, read on the forward strand.
TAAATACTTGTATATATTACCTTCTTCAGTGTTTAATAACTCTGCAAATGTAATCTATGTCCCTCACTATTTGTTTTTTTTTTTTTTGTGCACCACTGTTTTTTCATGATAACATGGTAACAGCATGGCACCCAGTACCTGTCCTCAAAGGGTCTACCAGTTGCTTACTCCCTTCTCTCAGACTTAATCTGGTATTGCCTGAGTCAGTCACATAACTACCCATACAGGGCCTCAGCACATCTGCACATCCTTCTGGGGGGGGGGGTAACCTATGACCTCCCCCTAGTTGTGGATTTAATGATATGCCTGGAGGCTGTGCATGAAATGAAGATATGCCGCATATTTCCCTCCTTAGCAGCAGCAGCTCAGCTGCATCTATACCCTATACCCCATTTAGGCATACCCATACCTCTCAAATGTATCGAATTCCTCAGCATTTCCCTGGTTTGAGGGCAAAATAATGGGGCTGCCATGAATTCCCATGTTGCCCCTTTAAATCTTGATGTTTTTTTTTTTTTTATTTACAAAATTTCATTGCCAATGATGATCATAATATTTCATCAGTGTATCCTGCAACATTACAGTATGGTGGCTGCACTGCATACAGTGTAGACTATGCACAGTAATCCCAACAACTGTAACCAGAGAATGACACCAGAACAGATTGGGAGAGCTGATCAACTCTCTCTGCCACAGAATACAACATGGTGTGAAGTTATCTTCTTATGACTCTAATTTACTATCTGGCAGTCACGTCTTAAAACAACTATTACTAGTTCACTAATGGGAAACAGAAAAATTAAAGCACTGCTGACTTAAATACCCATGCATCCTGCTCATTCCTGCTATAAGCTATTATAAAACAAGACATGTTGTTTTAGATTTGCAATTAAGCCTATTTAGGAATCCTATAACAAAATAATTGTCATAGGTGCGATCCATTATGAATAATATGGCTTTGGAAAAAAGGGTGAGTGTGTCTTAGCAAGTGGGTTGGTTTATACATTGTGCACAAGTAATCAGTCAGTCAACAGGCATTCTTGAAAATGGGGTTATGTCCCAGGTGTTGACGTGCTGTCTGTCAAGTAAAATACATGTAAATGCTCACTGTGCTTAAAGAAGGGCATATGCAAAAGCAGCTATTACCTGAACTGAGAGGTTCCTCTGCATAAAGGTCTTGTAGTCTAAACTGAGTTACTTAAGAATGTTCTTAACGATAGTGGCAGTTAACCTGGTCGTGGTTCACAACATTATGTGAAAGGTGAAGATTAAATGTTAATGTTACTCTGTACAAAGTTCTAGCAGCATGCTCCTAGGTTGCACAAGTGACTTGGAATTGAACCTTATTCAACCTGAGCAAATTTATTTATTATATTTTAGGATATTTTAGGATATAATTGTTTATTTTTAGCAGTATCTATTTAAAGTTTGGTTATCAAAGTGTTTGACCTGACCAAGCCAAAGCCTATTTTCATCAGAGTCCTTGGAGGAGAACATGCCACATTTTATTTCAGCAGGTACAGCACTGGGCAATAGTATGCATTCACTCATGAGCTGGTGCCCAACTGCCTGTCTAAGAGCTTTAAAAAAAAGTAATTTATGGCTGCAGCTCACCCACATCTTGCTGCAGCTTACAACTAAAAGCCGCGTCAGCATTTGAACTTCTGTGATGTATTTTTTTTTTGTTTGTTTCTGACACAGGAAAGAAGCAGGACAGATCGTATTTGCATTTCACAAGTAGGAATCTGGTCCAGACATATTTGTAAAGGTAAAGCAAAGAAGAAATAATTAAAGAAGTCCCTGCGAGTCTGGGTAAATTACAATTTGCATGCATGGGTAGGCCCATATCTTTCCTATCGGTACTTACAAATGTCATTATCAGTAACTTAAAAACTCTATTAGATGGGTATTGGGAAAAGTCTAAAGGTTAGTGCAAGATGCTGGTAACTTTTGAGACGTCCATTCCAATATCCTTGAGCCAGATTTTCTAAAGTGCACCATTTATTGTAAATCTTTGGATTAAATGGGAAAGCAGGTCATGGCAGCATCAAACCATTCAGAGCTCAGTTTACTTCTTGCACTCCTCTTGTTTCTCAGGTTATTTTCTGGAGCAGAAATTGTAGATCTCAATTGTGTCACATTTGGAAAGGGAAAAGGATCTGCAACATACAGGTGAATGTACTTGATCTTTCTTTGCCCAGGAAGTATATTTTTTGATTTAGTAACTAATAATGTAAATGAGTTGATAAATTCATACTTTGTGAACAATGCTGTAGTGGAGACATGTGGGACAGTTGGAATAATTAGTTTATTTGTTTCTGAGAGCAAAACTGTAGTTATTAAGTTGGTGTTGGCATGATGGCATCAGGTCAGGTTTTTCCCCCTTATAAGTTAGTGTATATTTGTAAAGCTTTTGTTATGCATGGTATCTATGTATGCAGTATTGCACTGCAATAACAATTGCAGTGCAGTATTGCACTGCGTTTGTTATTTATACCAGCTCGAAAAAAATATATTTGCAAGTGACTTTTTCCCGTAATGAAATACACCTGTTACACTTCAACCTATCAGGCATTATTAATCAGTTAATAAAAAGGAATGAGCAGAGAAGACATTGGTTGGTTGCATAAATCAGGAAAGGGCATTGGTCAATCAGAAGTGCAGGCAGCTTAGAGGCTAAAGTATCATGTGATTTATTGTGATTCACCAAGAAATGCAAATGACTGAAAGTGGATTTCTGTTTTGAAGTTCAATCACTTGGTGTGTAAGCGATATAAGTAAAATGGTTTAGTTAGTTGGGCCAGGATAACTTACTGATCTGTCCAGCCTTTTCATGTTAAAAGTGACAAACAGCAATGCTTGCTGCATATTGTAAAGGTGGAAAATATTTGAAATTCCTCTAGGTCAGACAATGCAAACTTGCAATAATTTTAAGTACACATACCTGATGTATGTCATAATACACTATTTCTTTATTGTCAGAGACAAAAATAACATATTTTTGTTTTTCCTTGAATTTCTGTTTGGATGCAGTTTTGGGATGTCATGTTACTAACTTTAGCAAAGTAGTTTCGTAATTTACTTTCTATCACACATGACGTTTTACTGCACTATTGCATTATTAAGTGATATAGTCCAGGGACCTTGTGACATACAGTTAAATCATTGTATAGGGCCATGGCTGATAGTTCTCTGCTTCTGATAAACAGTGGACTGGTTAGTTACTTTGATTATTTAATTGTTGGTTGACATGACATTACTAATGTCTGAGTATGCATTCATCTTTTCTTTGTTTTGTCTAGAAGTGGAGTCTTAATGTCAAGTGACATTTGTTCTAAATGGTGTCTTGAAAACTAAATTGCAGGCAGCACATGCAAATAGGAAAGTAGATAATCAGACTGTAAAAAGGGGGAGGATTACAGGAGTAACAGTTTGGAAGTGTGGTCACATTTTGTTTTCTGATGTAAGGAAGTCCAAGTAAAACAATAGGTCAGGTAAAGTTTATTTCCCTGAGGTCTCATTTGTACAGACTGCAGATAAAATGCAAGTCACACCTAGAATGTAGATAAATGAGTTAGCAAACTGCATATGCTGGACCAAAACATTTTAATGTAATGCTGTTACTTTATTCATTTTTAATTTATATACCGGCTTGGGAGGTGGTGTGTCACCTTATGAGCCATGCTGTCTGAAGCTGTCTGTTCCGGGTAGAATCACCTTACTTACTATAAAAGGAGGGTTTGAACCAAAAAATGATCTAAACACTTGACCCCATTGTGTCTCTAAGCAAGGTTCTCTTATTCCTTAAAAGGAATTAGCACTAGAATGCACAGTTGAGTAAGGCCTGGGGCTGATGCTTGCTAGTGAATGCCCTCGGGCTATAATACCCATGTAGTCCATTACAACTAATCCAGAAGAGGTTGTGCACAGTCACTGGGTGGGTTCACAGGCCATAAGGTATATGGTGTTTGTAAACTGATATCCCAGTCAGAGAAAGGCAGGAGCCCAGCAGATTTGCGAGGTTTGTAGACAGACAGGAGTTTTTGGTCACTGGATTATCTACTGAGAACATTATTGTGTGAAATGTTTTTAGTGCTGGGCAGGCAGATGAATGCTGGATTATTAGTTAATATTTTGCCATTTTGTTACATTTAGCAATGTTATTTAATATTAGTGTAGCATTTAATTTTATTTTTATAAAATTTGTATTTCAGTTTTATACAAGTTCAAAGTCTGATACAAGTTCAAATGTTAATGTGATGCCCGGGCCCTGGCCCAGCAATCAAGGAGACTCAATCCTCACCATTAACACCAGAGAGGGCATCTCATATGAGAGGAAAGGATAACAAATACACACAGTAAAGTGCAATTTCCATTAAGAGCACACAGAGAGCACAGTCAGTCCGGGGCTGGTCACTCCCTTGCTCCCCAGATCCCCAATAAGACACCCCACTGGCACAGATATAGGGTCCAGATCTCAGCCTAGCTGGCAAGCTAAAACCTCCAGTACTGTCTCTGTCCAACCAGTGCTTCGTGTCCCTGCCCAAGTAGCTGACACACACACTTAGAGCTAAGTATTTATACAACTTCACAGACACTCCTGGGAAAGGCTGACACAGATTCTCCAGCTGTGCCCCTATACCCAGACTATACGGTAGTAATTACTGCCACCACCAGCTAATAATTATCAGCTACCCAAAGGCCCTTAAAAGGGTGTCCAATTATTACTGTGCAATATTATTATCCAATAGTAATGTAACTAAGCAATCAAGGCTTATTGGAAGGGCTTATTACAGGATCACTTATAAGCATGCAATGTACTCTAGAGCTTAATGTATCTCTACATAAACCAGCCCATTGAAAAAGGTTTAAAATATTTAATAATAAATACTAAAAACACAAGACAATACTACTACAACATAATGCTACTCAAGAGTTTAGATATCACACAGAAACTTAAAATAATTCAGTAATACAGTTCTGACATAACAGAAAAACATTTAGTCTAATCTTATTCTAATTCCTAGCTATTGCTACAAGAAAACATACTTCTAAGATAACTTACTTAAGACAACAGGCAGTGCTGAGTTAGATGTCCAAGATCAAAATGCTTAACAATCTCTGGTTCTCACTGTTTAAATTGAAACTCCCATTCTGATAAACATTACATTATTTTTTTCACCCTTCCTGGAGTTCCCAGGCTACACATTAACTGCATTTACATTCTTTTACACTTAGAGCAATACAGGACATTCCACATGTAAATTCTTGTCATTAACTTTAGCCTTAAAACAATAGGCAGGAAGCCCCCATCCATCCGGACTGGAGCCAACTTGTAAAACTTCAAAGGTAGTGATGAAATAATTTTAATTTCAAAGGACCAACAAGAATCGCTTGACTTAACTTTCTTTACAGCAGATTGCAATATTGCCACATTGTTTTAAGTTCAACATTCACAGTATTTTTCTTTCATTTAAGAAACAAGCCTGTATTTCACATTTATATTTACAAATGCCAGAATTATGTATCAAATTATATTTGACTAGGCTGGCAGTCTTCAACCTGCTCTACCAGTCTTCACATCTCTCCCCCCTGGAGAACTCAAGCTAGTTTTTCAAGTGGCCCTTGATATACACCGTTTGAGAGGGTTAGGTCTATCTGAGTGTACCTCATCCCATTCCCTGTCTTGAGAGCCCATCTGCATTGGCATTGCTAATCCCAATGCGGTGCTGCACTGACATATCATATGCCTGCAACCCCAGGCTCCATGTTAGCAACTTGGCATTTTGCTGACTGGCTCTGTTTAACCATGTTAGAGGGTTGTGTTCTGTCATAACAGTGAATTTCCGTCCATACAGATAAGGCTGAAGTGTTTGAAGTGCCCACACTATGGCTAGACATTCCTTTTCTACAGCTGCATAGCATTCCTCCCTGGGTTGGAGCCTACAACTGAGATAAACTGAGATAAACCACTTCCCCTCTGAAGAAATCCGACTAAGTACAGCCCCCACCCCATGGTTTGAAGCATCCACCTGTACAACAATTTCTTTGCTGTAATCTGGACTGGCTAACACAGGGGGTCCTCTCAAAGCTTCCTTAAGCTTCTGGAATGTCTACTCACATGATGGGGTCCACACTACTATATCTGGCCTGTTCTTCCTCGTCAGGTCTGTGAGAGGAGCAGCTATGGTACTATAACTAGGGACAAACTTTCTGTAGTACCCTGCTGTCCCTAAGAATGCCCTCACCTGCTTTTTGGTAACAGGTGCAGGCCATGCCTGAATGGCTTCCACTTTGGCAGGTTCTGGCCTTGTCTTACAACTCCCCACTCTATGTCCTAGGTAGGAGACCTGCACCATACCCACCTGACATTTGCTCAGCTTAATGGTCAACCCTGCCCTCTGTAGTCTGCCCAGCACCTCCCTGACATGCTGAAGGTGCTCTGGCCATTAATGGCTGTAGATAGCAATATCATTTAGGTAAGCAAGGGCAAACCCTCCTACTCCTGCTAGGATATTATCTACCAGCCTCTGTAAAAAGTCGCTGTGGCACTCTTCATCCCAAAGGGCATCTTTGTGAACTCATGCAAGCCAAAAGGAGTCACAAAGGCTGACTTCTCTCTAGCACTGGGAGTCAAGGGCACCTGCCAGTAACCTTTGGTAAGATCAAAGGTTGTAAGATATTTAGTACAACCCAGCTGCTCTAGGGCTTCATCTGTCCTAGGCATGGGGTAAGCATCTGGCTCTGTGTGACTATTTGATTTCCTGTAGTCCACACTGAACCTGGTGCTGCCATCCTTCTTTGGCACCGGCGCCACTGGGAAAGCCCAGGGACTGTTGGACTCTTGAATCACACCTTGTTCCAACATCCTGTACCTCCTCCCTCAGGGTCTGTCTGACATTCTCAGACACCCTATAAGGGGTCTGCCTAATAGGCCTTTGGGGTCCTGTATCCACATGGTGCTGCACCAGGTGGGTGCACCCTGGTTTCCCAGTGAACATGTCCCCACATTTCTGCAAGACTGCTCAGATTTATCAAACCTGGATAGGAGATAGCTGCTAGGATATTGCTACCCCTTCCACTGAGGTGTCAGCCCGAGCATCACTGAGGAGATCAGTCCCAAGATCTCCCTCAGACTCCTCCCGTAATCCACTACAAATGCTCAGCACAAGGCCTTCCCTATCATGGTAAGGTTTCATCATGTTAACATGGTACAATTTGTGCCCCTGCCATCTGCCTAGCACTTCCACCATGTAGTTAACATCAGTTACCTTTCTTACCTTTTTGTAGGGACCCTTCCAAGCTGCTTGCAGCTTGTTGTGCCTGACAGGAATGATAACCATTACCTGTTGCCCCACAGCATACTCTCTAGCTCAAGCATTCCTGTCATACCACACCTTTTTGTCTGTTGTTGGGCTTCTGCCAGGTTCTCCTGGTCCAAGCCCATGAGTTCCCTGAGCCTTGTCCTGAGGTTTAGGACATATGTTACAACAGACTCCTTATGAGACTCACACTCACCTTCCCACTCATCTCAAATTAAATATAGAGGTCTCCTTACCCTGTGCCCATACAGCAACTCAGAGGGTGAAAAACCTGTGGATTCCTGGGAAACCTCTCTTTAAGCAAACAACAGATGGGGGAAATATTTGTCCCACTCCCTCTTAAACTGATCTGCAAATGCCTGTAGCATGGGCTTGATTGTAGAGTTTAACATCTGAACAAGACCATTATTCTGGGGATGGTAGGGGGTGGTCTTCATGTGCAGGTCTGACATGAAATTGGCACCTCAATCAGTCAGTATTTATTCTGGGAAACCCACCCTGCTGAAAATGTCTAACAAAGCATTTGCCACCTTCTCTGCCTCAATGGAGGACAAAGCCACTGCCTCAGGGTATTGTGTAGCATAATCCACTACCACTAGGATATACTTTTTCCCTGTGGAACTTGAGGTACTCAGAGGACCCACAATATCCATAGCTACCCTCTGAAATGGCTCCTCAATCACAGGCAAAGGCATCAAAGGAGCTCTCACCTTGTCTCCTGCCTACCCTACCTTTTGACACTGTTCACAGGTCCTGCAGTACCCTGTACATCTCAGGAAATTTCAGGCCAATATAAGTTTTGCCTAATACGTCTTTTTGTACATTGTATGCCCATATGACCTACAAAGGGAATATCATGGGCTATGGCAACAAGCACCAGATGGTAGGCTCTAGGCACTACCAATTGCTGTACACTCGCACCTTCTAGCTCTCTCTCAGGGGTCCACTCTCTGTACAGTAACCCTTTGTCCCAGTATACAGATTCCTCCTTTCCTTGAGAATCAGGAAGCCCCCATCCAGCTGGACTGGAGCTGACTTGTAAAACTTAAAAGGCAGTGATGAAATAATTTTAATTTCAAAGGACCAACAAGAATTGCTTGACTTAACTTTCTTTACAGCAGATGGCAATGTTGCCACATTGTTTTAAGTTCAACATTCACAGTATTTTTCTTTCATTTAAGAAACAAGCCGGTATTTCACATTTATATTTACAAATGCCAGATTTATGTATCAAATTCTATTTGACTAGGCTGGCAGGCTTCACCCTTCTCTACCAGTTTTCACAGTTGATATAAATAAAACACATTATTCTGGATATATTTTGTGTTTAATAGTTGATCTGTTCTTCAGTTTGCATTTGCAATGTTGTTATCCCACAATTCCATCGGAGTAGGTGGAATTACATAATCATGTATGCAAATTTTTATGTTAATCAGTGTCCAGATATTTGCCCAGTTGTACCTAATTTTCAAGGGCCTTTGTCCAGATTTTTGATGATTCTAGTTTTAGAGGTATGGGCATGCCTACCAGTGTGCCTTCCCCAGCCTCCACAAGAGATACACAAAGCAGATGCCCATAAATCAACCCACTCCCCCGGGGATGGTAACACTCATCTATCCCTGCCCTTCCACCAGTCACCCAAGCCACTAATCAAACCTTTCACCAGAGTCAGGGCTTTATCCCTCAACTCTCACAGGGAATGATAAATCTTTCACTATTTCTAATAATGTTCCTGTTTATTAATTCAACTTTTGACTGGTATTTGTATTATGTTTCATAGTATGTACTACAGTATATTTGCCAAACTTTTGTAGTTTTATTTTTCTGGAGATTTTATTTTTCTCTGGTCTCCTATGTAGATATATGATATGTTTCCTTTCTGAATATTACATTTTATGATATCTTTCTTAATTCTGGCATACAGTACAGCTTCTCAACGCATAATCAAATACCTGTTTTTTAAATGACTATTGTAAGAGAACACAAGACATATCTGAAATGTGTAGAAATATCCAAAAACTGTTTTTACTTCATAGTTCTTCATGTGTCATCGGTGTTTCAATTACTTTTACTCATACCTCTCAATCTCTTAGTAGATGAAATCTGCACAAAGCCTAAAATAATGGGGGAACAAGGCATTAAAGTACAGGCATATTTGCTCTTCTGAACTTATAAAGTTGCTAGAATAACATTATTTATGTTAGTATGCATTTTCTGATGGATATGAAGTCTGAAACTCAAATGAATGTCATTATTTAGTGACTTCAGTCCTGAATGATTTGCCATAAAATCACAACATTTATGAGCAATGGACTAAATATTTGAGGAAAAAATCTGGACAATATGCTTTTACCATGTTATACACTAATGGGGCACAAAAGCTGTACTAAGAAGAACTGAGAAATTGAATTAATTCTCACTGGAGTCCTCTGTGTTTCATCAATACCACAGATATAAACCAACTTAAAAATAACTCTCAGAAGTATTTAAAGCATTTATTTAATTTGATTGACTGTTATTCACCCAAAGTGACATATACATTAAACTGGTATTTGGTTTGCTCAGAAGTTATTCAACACGGTTTATGAAAGATTGTCCTACAAACGCTATTTTCTTTGCAGGGTAGGGATTCTTTTCTACACTATATCTCACTTAATCTAATTTGTTCTACTAAACTGTACAGACAATAGTGGTAGCAACAGCTAAGATCTAAAGAATGTTTTCTGGTTCATGGTGGGCCTTCAAGCTTTGCAGAAAAGGTCAGCATAATATGGAACTTCTATTTAGCACTGTTAGGTCACAGTCAGATGGCTGATCAGATTTTATTATATCTACCTACATATATATATATATATATATATATATATATATATATATATATATATATATATATATATATATATACACACACACACACACACACACACACACACACACACACACACACACACACACACATATGTGTATATATATATATATATATATATATATATATATATATATATATATATATATATATATATATATATAAAGCACATACAAAGCACATGAGCATGTGCACATGCATATGCACATATGCACACACACACAGGCTCTTCTGATAGAAAAAAAGGCAGATATAATACACATAATTAAGTCTTACTCAAGCGATGAATTTGTTTCACAGAAATTTCAAAACTATTAGAGCTAAAAATTAAAGATCTTAGTGTTGTGGAGGTCAACCACATGATAAATTAAGAAGTAAACAACACTTTGCTTAAGTGAGACTAACTTAAGTGTAGAAGTTACTTTGCAGGGACTCTCAAAAAACTATGCCTTTATGTTATGAGTGTCCCCAATAGGCTCGCTTCTCAAACAAGTCAACTAGCAACAGATTTATCCATTAAGGATTGTTATTATTATGGTTGGGTTGTTTTCTGCAAGTAAACTCTATGCACCCTGAATATGAAGGTGTATGAAAACAAACAGCACAAACTATATATTATAATATGTTAACAAAAAAAAAAAGTTAAAGCACTATCAAGCTCTGCTTTAATCTATTCAACGAGCTTCTTAAGAAGCTGCATATGCAAATATTAATGTTGGATGTAATTTAACTCATGCTGTTTCTGAAATGTAATTCAGTGACAGTGTTCTATACTTTGATCTTCCTATGGATTTGAAATGTGTTATGGTTGCTTAGTACTTTAATGTTTCTGGGGTTATCTTTTCTGACAGAAAGCATGGTGCCTACCCTGGAACATGACTGCCAAGGAAATTTAAAAGCTGTTTCTTTGTCAGAATTATTAGATATGCCTGGGCTGCTATCAACATGCAATGACAACACTTTGCTACTATATTTACATAACACAGTTATTCACAATTAGTACAGCAATGCAGCCCAATCAGCAGCATATGCTGACACCATATTATAGTATTTAAGAGTAGCCTGTGATATCTTAATGCAGTGCATGTGATATAAGAAATGTCAGCTTCCATGCATTTCTTTGCTCATCAAATCCTACCTAGAATCTGACATAAGGAATGTTTGCAAAACTGATGCAACACATTGTGAAACAGCTGGCATAATCTCCGTCTTCATACAAACAATATATATATATATATATATATATATATATATATATATATATATATATATATATATCTGTCTCACTTGTTTTTTGTTAAAAAAATAATCTGTCTTAACCAAACTGTACTCTGATTCCATTTCCAGTACCATTTAGACAACACGTTTATGAACATTAGAAAAATGAATGTTCTTCTTGTTTGTCAACAAAGAAAAGTTCATATTTGAAAATTAATTTCTCAGCTGCTTTTTTGCTGTTTACTTATATTTGCATTATTCTCTTGCTAAATAGGCAAAATCTCAGATTCATTGATACCTGAATGACTCCAGTAGGTACATAAAGTCAGCTGCTAAAAAACATGCCTCACTAACAGGTTCAGTGGCAGAATTGTAGCAGTAAAATGAGGAGAAAGTGGTGAAAGGTCTGTCTGTCTGTCCTATTACTCACAGGTGACATTAGAATATTGTTATTAACTTGCCTGACAGTTTTTGGATGTAATATTTTAATAAGTAATAAATGGTGTACCACAAGGATCGGTCTTGGGGCATCTAATGTTTGGGATATACTTTTTTGAGGAGCAAGCCAAAACCAGTGGTCCACGGCTCACCAGTTTTGCAGATGACTGCAAGCTGGGCACTGTCTTAAATTCCCCTAGTGATGTGAACATCCTCCAAGGGGGCCTTACCCAAACTAATGACTGCTCCCAGAAGCATGGTCTCAAACTGAATGCCAAGAAATGCATCATTATCAGCTTTGGTGAAAATGGAGTCCCCACTAATTATCACATTAAAAACAATGTACTAAGCATGCAATCAGTCGGGAGGAACTTGGGCACAAAGGTTTATAGCAACCTGACTTTTGACCACCATGTTGCCTCCGTTGTATGTAAGCCTTTCTACATGGCCCACCTCATATGTAAGGGTATTTCATGCAGGAACAAGGAGGTCATAAACTCTCTGTTCTCCTCCCTTATCAGACCCATTGTCAAGTACAATGCCCCCTTCAGCATATACCTTGCCAAACACATGCAGAGTTGGAGAGACCACAGAGGTTCCTGACCAGGAAAATCCAGGGTCTCAAACACCTATCCTATACAGATAGATGAAAAGCCCTGCCCCTCTATTCAATCTTATACAGACTGCTCAGAGGTGACCTGTGTCTGGCATAAAAGGTCATCTCTGACCCAGCCTTGATGGAGTTGCTGCATATCCATAAGTCAAACGCCACTCGCACAAAGTGCATCCAAGGCCTCAACCTGATCTGTGACATTAATAGAACTTGTTGGTGGGATAGATTTGTATCCCAAAGACTCCTCATCTATGGAATATATTCTGTTTCCATGTGAAGCAGAGTACTGCTCTAGCCCTCTTTAAGAGGAACCTGGACAACTGGACAGAAAACAAAAATAGTCCCCTGGGATCCAACCTGTATCTTTGCTGGACAGGGGAAGCAGGTGCTGACATTGTGGGACCATGGGTAAAATTCTTGGCTAGGCTTATAAGGACCTCCGTGCCAATAGTCTAGTATCATCCTATCAAGCTATAATGCTATTTATTACATGTACTGAGTTGGTAGACACATCTGCATTCTCAGAATATGTATGTATGACACACTGATGTAAAGGCTGATCTTCACTCTTAATCTCAGGAATGCATCTTGGAAAATGTAAAAAAAATCTGTAGTCTCCAGCGTTATTTTTCCTGATTTTCACCCAAAAGAATGAGCATAGTAATTACTTCTGATATTGCTGACAATGGATGAGATTTGTGTGTATGTATTAGGCACTGGTCTTGGTGTTCACCTCTGGTTACCCATTAGTGTCATTCAGTTGTGAAATTATTAAAAACAGGATACACTTGCATTTTAACCAAACTTTTATTTTGCACAAACTAGCAACACAGAAAAAAAACTGTCACTGGTTCAAGTCATCACCAATACACTGACACTATGAATCAGACACAGTGCATTACTGGATACACTCCTACTTAAAATAGAATTACTATACAATAATCTTGAAGTGGGGATGCTTATAAAACATATTCTCTGTATATATATATATATATATATATATATATATATATATATATGTATATATATATATATATATATATATATATATATATATATATGTATATATATATATATATATATATATATATATATATATAGATGTGTGTGTATACAGATAATAGCAACTTCTACCTTCGCATGTCCTATGTATGTATAGAGAAATGTCTGTAAATTTATGAGCTATGGAAGTGTTCACAACCACTGCACACACATTTAACACTCCAGACTGATTCTGGTGATGCATTTATTCATATTTTGTATTTATGAATGCTGCTCAGCAAGCAATGTTCTAAATTTTTCATATGCTCTACTATTTGTCATGAAACAGAAACACAACGGAAACATCATTAGCAAGAAACAGTAACATGATTGTACAGTCACTTTACTGACCACATGACTCTGTTACAGCCATGGAAACAAACTGGTACTTTGACTTCATGCCTTCTGCACATCATTTGACAAGCACAAGAATTGGAACTGGAAATAGTGGAAGGAAAGTTATTAGAAAATCAATCATAGTGAGCAGTATTTTTTTCATAGTTAATCTGCAAGGCATTTTTAACTGGATCAGGAACAACCTTACTCATTTGGGTAACACAGACAAATTGTGAATTTTGAACTATCACGCTTGTCCTGCACATTGGGTTGTGTTGACACTTGAAATAACAGGAACTCTCTCAACTAATGTGGAACTGGTTACACTCAGTTCAAAAAAGCTTTATTTTGTTGATGCTCTTCAGGAACTACTTGCGTATGCCTCTGTCTCTGATTTGCCCTAGCCATGGGACCATCTTCGTTTGAACCATGTAGGGCTTCAGCTCCTTAGTTTACTGTACTGCAGCACCTATTGTATCCCACTTTTTCTCACCTTCTAACTTTAGCATGGGCAGAATAAGATTTGTTGTAGAACTTTTACATTAAACTTTAACATGTTGGTCAGTTTGTTTAGCTGAATTATACAAAGTATTTTTAGACTGAAGCTTTAACTCTGTCATCAGCACATTAGATATTGTTTTTGTTTCAGACATTTAGCTGTGAAGGCTTTATTCCTGTAGCACTTTGCAGAAAAGCTTGATATGTAATGACACCTCTGTAAGGATCAGTTTGTCTTAATAAATTATTACTGTTTGAGTTGCTTTATCAGCTTCATTATTTGAGCGAGGATAGTGGTGACTTGGTAAAGTATGAGTAAAAGCATAGTAATCAACAAGTTGTTGGAACTCAGTCATCACAGACTCCTTACTGTTGGCTTTAACCAGTCAGATGGGCATTCCATATCTTTTCAACATGGCTTTGAACCTGGGCTTTTATTTTCTGGCTCATCATACTAGGTACTTGCATTACTTCTGCATCATGAGAGTAATAGTCTCCAACAATGCAGCAACTTTTGCCTTTAAACTCATATGGTAGGAGTGCTGAAATCAATGGTCCTCTGTTTTGATATGGTTTATAAACAATACATGATTAACACATTGACACAAAATGTAAAATGTCTTGGTTAATGTTAAGCCATCCTTCTGACATTTTGTCTATTCCTTGACACATCGGTAGACCTTGGTGCCTCGTATGTATTTGGAGTAACACATCAGCATTCTGTGATGAGGATACCACTACTCTACCTTGATAAAGAAATAAGTCATAATGCTGAGATATCTGAACTTTGTGTAGCATCTATACATGAAATGCTTTATTTGTGTCCAGTGACTTAGCCATCCATCTTGGACGTATCGGATAACAATTTGCAACTCATGACCATTTCTGTTTTCATAGGTTTATAGGTTCATAGATTAGTACTAGGCTAAGTGCCCATGTGGGCCATTTTAAGCCTAGCCAATTACCCCATGTGAGAATCAAACCCTGCACCTTGTGTCTGTAAGGTAAACACCTTAACCATTATGCCAAACATTTTTATTAATTTAACATATTTATAATATATACACAGAAAGGAAGAAATGTAACATCACATACTGTTATACAATGCTAGGAATACATTGAATCATCAAGATAATCTTATACAATTAGCCACATTAATACTCTTGGTATTTCAATAGCAGCATTTCAAGGCTATCACAACTGTTAAAAGTCTTAGTATGATTTACAGATCTTGCTCTGATCATTTATTTTTCAATTTTACATAGTACTACTGTTAAATATAATACCGCAGTGGTGGTGCTGCGGTAGCATTGTCTCCTCACAGTTAGACGCTGCCCGTTCGATTCTCAGAGCGTCTTCTGTGTAGCGACATGCGTGAATGGGCGTTCCTTCGTTGAAGGTTGTGCATTAGGCCTGGCAAGCCAGTATGTGAAACTCTACTGCCAATCATTAGCGGACCGGAGTTCCGCTGTGGCGACCCCTAATCGGGAAAAGCTGAAAGACACAAAACTACTGTTAAATATAAAAACTCTTCAAATGTAAGAACTGAATTTGATTTCCATTTTGTTGCAATAACTTTTCCAGCAACTGCCAGGAGACTTCAAAATAGTTTTTGTTGTTTGACTTTTACAGATAAAGGAAGGGAAACATTCATTATTATTATTGATCTAGTTAAAGAACAATTATCTGACCATAACTCCTTAAAATCATTCTTATCTCTTCCCAATATACATTTAATTTTCACAGTCCATAAACATGTGTGTCCAAAGAGCTTTCACATCTTTAGTAAATCTCCATCAGACTGAAGAAGTCATTTTACTAAACTTAGAGATTTTATAGGGATTAACAAGCATTCTATGTATGTATTTCCACATTAAAACTTTCCAGTATAAACTTGAAAAAGTTTGACTAATGGATTTAAGTAGCAATTTTTAATTCCTACCACCAATTGACTCACTCAATCCACCACTATCAAAAATGTTCCAGAATTCTGCATCATATTTATTATTATTATTTATAAGTAATATATATAACTTGGCAAGCTTGCCTTCTATGTCAATTTACTCTGGTGATAGCATACATATATTCATATACTGAAGGAATAGTGCTATGTTTCTCTTTACTCATATTACCTACACACTTTTTTAATTTCTTAATAATGGATCATGTTAACTGGTTAACAGATTCATCCAACTTATAATCTTTCATTAAATATTCTGGTGACTTAGCTTTTCCTTTTTCAAAGCAGTCAGACAATAATACTAATCCATTCATCTTTAGTAAATTCATTTTAACATTGTTCTGAGTTTCCTTAAATCTAGAGTTATGTGCAATGGGAAAGTGCAAAAATGTATATTTTGATATTAATCGTTTTCTTCTCTTTCAGCTGTTCATATTAGGGGTCGCTACAGTGGGTCATGTGTTTCCATTTCTTCCTGTCCTCTGCATATTGCTCAGTCACACCAACTGCCTGCATGTCCTCTCTCACCATGTCCATACATCTTATCTTAGGCCTTCCTCTTTTCCTCTTACCTGCAGCTCCATCCTTACCATCCTTTTCCCAATATACCCATCATCCCTCCTCAGCACATGTCCAAACCAATGCAATCTCGTCTCTCTGACTTTGTCCCCAAACCATCCAACCTGAGTTAACCCTCTAATATACTGATTCTTAATTCTGTCCATCCTTGTCCCACCCAGTGCAAATCTTAACATCTTTAACTCTGCCACTTCCAGCTCTGACTCCTGCCTTTTTGTCAGTGCCACCGTCTCCAACCCATACAACATAGCTGGTCTCACTACCCTCTTGTAGACCTTCCCTTTCACTCTTACTGGTACTCGTCTGTCACAAATCACTCCTGACACTCTTCTCCACCCATTCCATCCTGCCTGTACTCTCTTCTTCACCTCTCTTCCATACTCACCATTACTCTGAACTGTTGATCCCAAGTACTTAAACTCATCCACCTTCACCAACTCTACTCCCTGCATCTTCACCATTCCTGTATCCTCCCTCTCAACCTGATCCCTACTCTCACTACAGATCACAAGGTTATCTGCAAACATCATAGTTCATGGGTCCTCCTGTCTGATCTCGTCTGTCAACCTGTCCATCACCATTGCAAATAAGAAAGGACTCAGAGCTGATCCTTGATGTAATCCCACCTCCACCTTAAACGGATCTGTCACTCTCACTGCAGACTTCATCGCTGCCACAGTACCCTAGTACATATCCTGTACCAATCTTACATTCTTCTCTGCCACTCCTGACTTCCTCATACAATACCACAACTCCTCTCTAGGCACCCTATCATATGCTTTCTCCAAGTCCACAAATACACAATGCAACTCCTTCTGACCTTCCCTATATTTCTGCATCAACAGTCTCAGAGAAAACATCACATCTGAAGTGCTCTTTCCTGGCATGAAACCATACTGCTGATTGCTAATTATCACCTCCCTTCTTAACCTAGCTTCCACTACTCTTTCCCATACCTTCAATGTGTGACTGATTAGTTTTATCCCTCTGTAGTTACTACAACTCTGCACATCACCCTTATTCTTAAAATAGGTACCAAAACACTTTTTCTCCACACCTCAGGCATCCCCTGACTTTCCAAGATTTCAATAAACAATCTGGTTAAGAACTCCACTGCCATTTCTCCTAAGCACCTCCATGCTTCCACTGGTATGTCATCTGGACCAACAGTCTTTCCATTCTTCATCTCTTCATAGCTATAATCCACCTGTGTGCATCTTCCTCCACTCTTGTACGTCACCCTATGCTCCTCCCTCTTTTTAAAATATGTTTTCACCACAGCCACGTTCATCCTTTTTGCAAAATCCACTACCATCTGACCTTCTGCATTCCTCTCCTTAACACCATACCTGCCCATCACTTCCTCATCCCCTCTGTTCCCTTCACTAACATGCCCACTGAAATCTGCTCCAGTCACCAGTCTGCCACCCTTGGGTACACTCACCACCACTTCATCCAACTCACTCCAAAAGTTTTCTTTCTTATCCATTGCACACCCAACTTGCGGAGCGTATGCATTAACAACATTCATCATTACACCATCAATTTCCAGCTTCATAAACATCACTCTATCCGACACTCTTTTCACCTCCAAAACACTCTTGGCATACTGTTCCTTCAGGATAACCCCTACCCCATTTCTCCTCCCATTCACACCATGATAGAACAATTTGAGCCCAATATCAATGGAGTTTTAAAAACATATTTTTCAACTGTTTAATGAATTGATATCATATATGCAGAGTCTAAACATTGAAATTAATTTCCTTCTAAGGTAAATTTTATCAACCAGATGAAATGATTATTACACATTTATAATTTATCATATCTGTTAAACTTAAAACAATTTAGTAAACTCTACTTCTAACTAGTTTGTCATTGTCTAGTATAAGTAGAATATATCCAGAGTTTGCAGCAACAGAATAAGATTCTATATCTAGGAAGCTATTAGCACCATACTCCCATAATCTTATATGATTTCTATAAGCAATTATTTGCTTTAGAAGATACCATAAGAATAAAGTTAACATCTTTTTTTTTAAGTTTTTTGTTAGGTATTAAAAATTGAATGCAATGTGTATATAATATTGGGTAATACAATAATTTTAATAAGTACAAACCTATATTTGAAACTAAAAATAAAGCATTAATTGCATTTTTAATACTAAGTAACGCTTCAATTATTTTTTAAAATATTATTAATAATCTTAATCACATCTTTATAGAATGTTATTCCTAAGTATTTTAGCTCTTTTTCTTCCCAATTATATTTCTCTTTAAACTTACTATCTTGTAATTGATTTAACAGTAAAGTTTCCATTTTATTATTATTAGATTTCAGCAGCGATACTCCTTGAAACATTTTAATTTCCTCATCTATTTCTCCAATTGAATAATTCAATAAATTGTGCTGGAAATGCAAACACTTCTAATGCTTTAAACAAATAGTTCCAATCAGCAGAATCAAAAGCTTTCTCAATATTTAAGCTAATTAGACACAATTTCTTGTTCACTCCTTTTGCTAAATCTAAGATATCTACTATCCGTTTTATATTATCATACATTAATCTATTGAATATAAGTCCATATCTCTCAATCTTGTAGAAAAGATGGAAGTAAATATGATTTAGTCTATACTTCATAATGAAGTAGGCATATATGATGAAACTAATTTATTATCATTTTCCAGTTTAAGCATATGTGAGATTGCAGAAAATTTCCATAAGGGAGGAATTATTTTGTCACTCTGAATTATCCTGACAATGTCACTCAGAAATTCTAAAACATTTAATGGAAGCATACTTTATAATTCTAGATGTAAACCATCTAGCCTGGATCATTAATATTTTTTTGTTTAACTTCTATAATGGTAATAAGCTTATTCAACAGAAATATTTGATTGTCATTAAGTTTATTAACAACATATTTATTTAAATACGTGTCAATTTTATAATCATCAAGATTGCTATTTTTATATTTGTTAAAATCCTCATGGGATTTTTTAAAAATGTTAAGTATTTATTTCCTCTATGTCTGAAGTAAGCTTATTAATGTGAGGATTTTGGTTACTATAGCAATAACCCACGCCTGGGTGTGGGTAATGCTAAATTTACCCACGGTTGGCGTGGTTTGGTCCCGAGGCGGCCCGAGGACCAAACAGCCAACCGTGGGTAAATTTAGCATTACCCACACCCAGAAGTGGTTTATTGCTATTATACCATGACATTATTTAAGAAAAGAAACTATTACTTTTCTTAAATAATGGCATAGTATAATGCCTGTTTACTGCCCTTCCGCAGATGTCTGGCATCCGGCAGTTCTGATGTAGCGCGCCTGAGCAGTACATCAGAACTGGCAAAAGCAACGGAGAAAGCAAGATCTCCGTTGCTTTTAGTGTCTCGTTATGTAAAATGATTTTAACATAGCGAGACAGTTTTAAAATAAGCAACGGACATCTCCGTTGCTTATTTTAAAACTGTCTCGCTATGTTAAACTCATTTAACATAGCGAGATAAAAAAGCAACGGAAATCTTGCTTTCTCCGTTGTTAAACACTGTCTCGCTATGTTAAATGGGTTTAACATGAGACAGCTTTAAAATAAGCAACGGAGATCTCCGTTGATTATTTTAAAGCTGTCTCACTATGTTAAACCCATTTAACATAGCGAGACAGTGTTTTAAAAAAACGAATTATACTAATGGAAAAAAGTCCGGGTGACCGGACCTTTTTCCATTAGTATAACTTGATTTACAACGGGCACGCTGGCCAATCAGCGTGCACGTTTTGGGGGGGTCATGGTATAATAATGATTTGTGCCTTCTTGCTTAATACCTTATTTCTATTAGCTAAACTGTGTAGATTTTTTGAAGACATTACATAACTGTGCAATATTGTTTTCAAAAACTATGTTTACTTTATGCATTAAAACTATTTTGTCATTAATTTTTAATGACTTCACTATTATCTAATGTCTTTGTTTGATGATCAAACCTCACTTTGTGAATTTCACCTTGTATTTTTAACAACCATTTACCCAACTCTTTTATTTTACCAGCCCATTTTCCTATTCTGCCTTTAATATGAATATTTAAAGAGTCATATTAGTATGAGTTTACTAACCTGATCATTGTCATTCAAAGATAAAAAATCTTAGTTTGTTTCTTAAGAAAACTCTTAAATTCTTTTAATCTCATCATGTATAATGGATTTCAATAAATAATGTAAATTTCCTTATATCCATTAATATACTAATACTTACTGCATTAAAAAGAAACATTTCTTATATCCATTAATATACTAATACTTACTGCATTAAAAAAATTCTAAGCTTGTTTCCTGCCTTTTCTGTGGGTAGTCTAGTCTGGATACAGATTTGCTGTGTCCAGGACTATTTCTTGGCTTCTAAGCCCCCAAGCTTTTCTGTGTTGGAGGAAGCCTTCTATCTTAATTTTGTTTCTTAGAACTAGCCAGTTTTTTTAGTTTCAGCACTCAAGTCTGTTTCTTTGAGCTTAGAACTTATTGTAAGCACCAAATAAGCTACAAATTACTACAGCACTCAACTTTCCTCACTGTCTAGAGGAAAACAGTTTCTAGTACTTAACAAATAAGCACCTATCCAGGCATGTCTAAGGGTCATCTCCCGGTGTTTTCTCCTGTCTACCTGATGAATCTGGGCATCTTGGGGCAATGCAGAAATTGCCTCATGTACACAGAAAACCATCTCCTCCTATCATCCAACACTGCAACCTGTGAGAGATGCACTTATATAGCCAAACTGGAAGCAAAGCTCCCTTCACCTAAGACTGGACTAGGCAGTCAAGAGGCGAAGGTAAACACTTGCACCACACCACACTCAGCACATAGTCCCTCAAAACCTACACCACCAAAACACATACATAGAAACACAAAATACACACCTACATTCACAGAGGCTCTCAGTAAAAACCTGCCCAAGCAACAGGGACCTGCAAAGCAGAAACACAAGCAACCTCCACCCCCCCCAACACAACCCAAATGACACATAGCCCACAAACTTAGTGTTCCACTCAACCACAGCCCATAAGGCACAACAACGAACCCAACAATCTAGTCATAGGTGACTCTATAGTCAGGCACACTGATGTTCCACTCACCAGGCTAAACAAGGAAAAAGTTACTGTCAGCTGCCTGTCGGGTGGCAGGATTTGCCACATAAGGCATGCACTCAGGTCACTCCACAACAAGTACAAATATGACTCTGTCATTGTCCATGTTGGTGTGAATAACCTGAGATGTACCTCCCTGGACTAATGAAAAGGGACATGGAGAAGCTGTCCGATCTTGTAGCCCAGGTAGGTATGACCCTAACCCTGAGTAGCATCCTCCCATCACCCAGAATGTTACCACAGTACAAGGACAAAATGATTGACTTCAACAACTGGCTAAGCTTCTGGTGTCATTCTAAAGGGATCCAGTATCTGTCTGCCTAGGATGACATGATTGACAAACCATAATGCTTTTCCAGAGATGGCCTGCACCTGTCACCCCTGGGATTCCGGATACTGGCTAAGGTTCTAGCCACTCCTATATTGCCTTTCTTAGGCAAGATTCAAATGACAAATTCACCACCATAACTGGTACAAGCAAGAAGAATCTGAGGGTATTGTTACTTAATGTTAGAAGTCTAAACCTCAAAATGCACTCACTCGAGGCACTCCTTAAAATGGAGAACATCGACATCTGTGCAGTGACAGAGACCTGGTTCAAGGCTCCAGAGAGTACTCCTCCATTACCAGGCTATAATTCATACCACACATTTCGGCCCCCTAACCTGGACCGAAACACTAAAGGCGGAGGTGTGTCCATATTCATTAAGGATATCCACACCTCCAGGCTAGTTGCTCAGCATAATGCATCCGAGATTATCCAAGTGCAACTAACTCTGGGCAAGACTGCAATCCAGATTGTTGCTTGCTACAGATCCCCCACCATGCCCCAGGATTCCCACCTCCTCATTTCTTGATACACTGGAAAATATTAGGGTACAACCTAACACCCTAATAATGGGCGATTTCAACTACCCCACCATTAACTGGGAAAACTACTCACGCACCAACTCTTGTGCTTAACGTTTTCTGGAATTCATAAATTCCAATGCCTTGGATCAACTTATCCACACTCCCACTAGGGGCAGCAATATCCTAGACCTGGTTACTACCAACATGGGCAACCGGTGCTCCACACCAGAGGTCAATTCCTCTGTCAGCTCCGACCACAAGCTAATCACCCTAGACATCCACATTCCTCCCCCACCCCCAATTAGGGAAACCACAGTAAAAAATTTCTCCAAAGCCAACTTCATGCTTCTTAAGACAGAAGTGGCAAACTTCACAACACCCATGCTGACGGACAATAGAGGTATGACTGCTGAATCCTACACAAATCCACTTTATAAGCACTTACATGAGTCCTGGGTCCTCTCCTGTTTGGTATCTACTTCTCTGAATTAGTCTTTGGCTAATGAAGCTCGTAGATGACTGCAAACTAGGAGCCATAATCAAAACTTCAAAAGATGTGGACATCCTACAAAAGGGCCATGCTGAGGCAGATGCCTGGTGTTAAAGCCATGGCCTCAAGCTCAATGCCAAAAAGTGCATTGTCATCCCTTTTGGTAAAAACTCTGTACTCATGAACTACCACATAGGTGGTAATCTACTTCACACCGAAGGTGTGATAAGAGACCTTGGGACACAGGTGGACAGTAGTATCTCCTTTGATAATCACATCGCCACAGTAGTCAGGAAATCATTTTACATGGTACACCTCATCACAAAAGGTTCCTCATCCAGGAAAAAAGACGTCATTGTTCCCCTCTACTTGTCACTCATTAGACCCATTACAGAGTACAATGCCCCTTTTGGTATGTACCTCACAAGACATCTATAACAACTGGAAAGGCTGCAGAAATACCTCACAAAGAGGATTACCGGCCTCAAACAGATGCCCTACGCAGACCATGTAAAACAACTGCAGCTTTACTCCATCGCATATCGCCTACTCAGAGGTGATCTCTGCCTAACACACAAAGCTATCTCAAACCCAGAGCTTTCAGACATGCTCCACTTAAAGAAATCCCAATCCCTATGAGCTACAT
Organism: Protopterus annectens; assembly: GCF_019279795.1. Taxonomy (NCBI): domain Eukaryota; kingdom Metazoa; phylum Chordata; order Ceratodontiformes; family Protopteridae; genus Protopterus; species Protopterus annectens. Next base: position 1,693,687,742 of record NC_056733.1, read on the forward strand.
GCGCTAGGGACCTAAACCTTGTCACCACAATAAACAGAACATGCCAGAGGGATAAATTCCTGTCGCAGAGACTTGTCATACTCTTGAACAAACTACCTATCTATATCAAAGAAAGCTCATTAGCACTCTTCAAGAAAAATCTTGATGATTGGATAGGAGATAGGAAATTCACCCCAGGGATCACTTCTGTGGCCCTGCCTGACAGTGGCAGAGGAAAATAATTTTCTTGGGTGGCGAAAACCAGGGTACCTTTTGGCTAGGTTTATATAGGCCCTAGGCCCAATAGCCTAGTACTTACCTATGAACCTATGAATCAGTTAAAGGACAAAGGATAGTTTTAATATAATTTACTTTATTAAGTAAATCTGTGGAGGCATAAATCTTATTAATTCTAGTTTGTGTTCCATGCATAAAAGAATAATGAGTGAATAACAATGACTTATGTTCTGCTTTTACTATTAAATCAGCTAAATTATTATTACTAATCCATTTGTTTAGTGCTTTAACTAATGCTGGAATTGTAGTGTTCTCCAGTTCACTTGTATCTTCTAAACTAGATATGCAGTTAAAATCATATGCTAAACTTAAACTACCCTTCTAATGACTTTGTAGCAAGTTTAAAGGGTATTTAGCTAGTCTTGTATCTATTTCAAGGATCCAGTAAAACATAGCTGGTATATAGAGCATGCCGTTATATTTAATTATTACAAATGTATACATTTCTTTGAGATCATTAATGGATTCCATGACTTTAGGCATTACATCAGATTTTCCCCAAAATATAGCTGTTCCTCTCCTTGTTTTGTTTAAAGAAGCAGATGATAACATGTAAAATCCTAAGTTATTTAAATATTGTACATTTATCTAGCAAATGAGTATCTTGCAAGAAAATAATGACCCCATTTAATTTTACATACCTCATTAATGATTTCCTTTTGTTGGCATTATTTAGTCTGTTTACATTAATCAATAATAGATTAAAACTATGCATACTGTGTATTTAAAAAGATTTATTTTAAAAGATACTATGACACATTTAGCCACCATATTAATTGTATAAAAGACTCTAATGCATTCCTCCAACACTTTCTTAATATTCAACTTTTTTGATTTCTTCCTTTCTACAAAGTAAAATACTAAAACTCATAAATGACAAAAATCAAAAACAAGGCTACAACTGTAATTGTAAATGAATAACAAAACACAACCTATCCTTGATAAAAATGTTTGTATGTTGCCTATCGAATGGACAAACTACTATACTATCTCTCTAAAAATTCATCAAAACACTAGCCAAAAGCTATCATGACTTACAAATAATTAATTTAATATTTTATATAAGTTAAAAATAATAAGAAACTATTAATTTAATTATACATTTTGCCAGTTAAAACTATTCCCCCATTACTAGATAAAAGTTTACTAATCCTCTTATATTAATCGCAAATATTAAATAATCCAACAAATAGTAGAGTACATATCTATTTATGCAATAGTAGTATAATTTGTCAATTAAATATTCCTAAATCATTCACTCATTCAACATTATTATGACTAAATCTCTAAATAAATAAGTAGAGCAAAGTGGGACATGAAGGGATAAAGATATCTGTAAATTTACAGGTGACAGATAATACACATGTATATATACTAAAAGATATACACATAATTTATACACCTAACAAAACCTCTGAATTAATTTTAAAAGCACAAGCCCCTAGATTCAGCAAGCCCTGCACGGTGAGCAGGAACAGTGCAGGAGCTCCAGGAGGCAATATGTCCACCGTGAGATCCAGGAATAATCTGCAGGAATGTGCACGAGCGCTCCTGCACTATTCCTGCATGGACACAGCTCTTGTTTGCAAATTAAACCATTTGCAGGTGAAAACTATGCAAATTAGGTGGATTTGTGATCCAGGAAGATAGAAGCCAGCCATGCAGGACTAGTGTAATCTGCAGAAATGTACTCTGTTAGTAACCAGGCTCAGTGTGGGACCTTTAACTATGCATTAGCAGGCAATCCTATGCAAATGAGGGTAATGATACTGAATCCCAGATTTCCCCTAAGTGCTAGTCATCACCTAACAGTGTAAGTGCAGGAATAGCTTGGTGCAAGCCTAAGAGTTAACTGACATCATAGGGGGGTGTCAGGCATACTGTAAGTGGATTGGAGCCCTGTGGTTCGGGTTTGCCCATAGCTTAGCAGAGCTAAGCAAGGGGGTGTTTCTGAGGCTGCCTAGCAGTCTTTACATTGCCTAAGTGGGTGTGCACACTGCGCACTGTGTTTTAAAAAAAAAAAGTCAACCAAGAAATAGCAGCTCTGTGCAGATTTGAGCACTGTGTTTGTGCGGCGAGCCCCCGGGTTTAAACAGGAAGGCAATGGGAAGGGAAAACAGCAGTAAGAAGATAATCAAGGAGAACTAGCATAGCTTGCAGGTGAAATGTATCAGAATCAGCCAATTAAACAGGCAGCAGTCCAGCCCAGCCCAGCCCAGAGCACTGCTATAAACTATGCAAAACCTTTCCCTCTGTTTTTTTCCACATACTCTACACCACCGGTGTAGATAAGCAGGGAAGTTTTAACAAACAAAAACAATAAAATGATAGTGGCTGCAGCAGCTATCATACATCAACATGTGGAAGAGGCTGAGGGTGGTGCAGATGAGAATGCTGTCGACCGGCCCACAGTGAGGAGATGGAGAAGAGTGTACAGACCCAGGGTAACCTACCAGGTGCTACATGAGCTGGAGATAGTGGAGTGCTATAGGGTGGACAGGGACCTTCTACAGCAAATTGTTGAGCTGTGCCGGCCATGCCTGACACGCAGAACTAACAGAGGGAAACCAGTACCAGTGGATACCAAGGTATGTGTAGGCCTAAGAATACTAGCCACAGGTACCTTCCAACAGCCAACTGGGGATATCATGGGGATCTCACAGCCACCAGCATCCAGGGTACTCCACCAGTTCCTGGATGCCATGTCAGCACATGCCGGTGAGCACGTATATTTACACAACACCCATGAGGCAATGGCCAGCAATATGCATCTCTTCAACCAAATAGCAGAATACCCTGAGGTAGTGGGTGCTATAGACTGCATGCACATATGTATCAAAGCACCACCAGGTGAGCAGGGTAGGGTCTACATCAACTGCAAGGGCTTCCCCTCCATCAACTGCCAGGTCATGTGTGATGCCCAGGGCATTATAATGAATGTGTGTGCTGGCTGCCCTGGAAGCTATCATGAGTCCCACATCTGGCATCTGATGCAGCTGTACCAGAGATTTGTCAATGGGAACATCCCTTAAGGTCACCTCGTGGGGGGATGCTGGTTATGCACTGGACCCGTGGCTGATTACACCCATCAGAAATGCACACACACCCAAACAAGAACTCCATAATGAGGCACATTCACAAACCAGAATTCTAATAGAGTGTGTGTTTGGGATGCTCAAGTCATGGTTCCAGTGCCTGGACACATCCAGTGGAGCCTTGCAGTACTCACCAGCTACATGTACTCAAAATGTCATTGTATGTGCCGTGCTACACAATAGGATCCTGCAGAAACAGCTGCAACAGGAATGGCATGGGGCAGGGCCACACAGCCTCCTACCATTGCTAAAGCCTGCACAGGAACAGAGTTACTCAGAGGAGTAACAACCTGAGCCTGCCTAAGTAGGCAGAAAGAGGCATGCCCAGTATGCCCTGGCCTTGGCAAAGAGGCAACGCATAGCACATACACTGACACAGTAGGGACCCAGAGAATAACACCTCTCTCTGACTTGAACATACAGTAAAAGGGATACCAAACATGACACTATCTGTACTCAACCATGTATAGGGAGTGTACTATGTGCATCCGACACAGGTATCCCTCCAGCACCATCCTCAATACTGGCACAGTCCCAAGGTAAGTCACTCTTCTTACAAACTGCCGAATGGAGTAGTATGTGTTGTTACTTGTATTATGGTATGGATGTGAGCATGCAAAGGAATTGAGTGGCTGAATGGGATGCCAGCAGATAGTAGACACCTATAGTGGCAGCATGAGATCTGTAACAAATACTGGTGTCACCATAGTAGCCAGTACTACACATGGTGACAAAACCCACTGCAGGAAATGTGCTGAGCCACATGTGTGAACATATGACACACACACGCCAGTCAGGGAGGCTCACATACCCAACAATAGTCTCAGCCAGCAAGACAGGTGTAGACAAACACAAACAAAGGCTGGACTAAGACCTCTGAACGATGGCTATGGGTAATCCCCCCCAGGCCTACACAGACCAGCTACATCAGGTCAGGCAGTGGGATGTTAGTTATGAAGGGTAAGAAGTCAGAAGTTGACATGTAGGTCAATCAAACTTAAGACCTGTAGTACACTTATATGTCTCTAGTCAGCATGATAGGTTTGAATACAGAATGAAATGGATTACCTGGCATACCAGTACAGTCATAGCAAATGTGTACAAGTGACAAGTGTGCCCCCCCAATCTTATGTAGAAATGTAGAAACAGTCAGATGTGCCCCCCCAATCCTATGTAGAAATGTAGTAACAGTCAGATGTGTCCCCAAAATTCGATGTAGACACACAGTAACAGTCAGTTGTGCCCCCCAATCCTATGTAGATATGTAGCAACAATCAGGTGTGCCCCCCATGCCTATGTAGACATGTAGTAAGAGTCAGGTGTGCTCCCAATCAATCCTATGTACAAATATACCAACAGTCAGGTGTGCCCCCCTATCCGATGTAGACACGCAGTAACAGTCAGGTGTGCCCCCCAATCCTATGTAGAAATGTAGAAGCAGTCAGGTGTGCCCTCCTATTCCTATGTAGAGATGTAGGAACAGTCTGGTGTGCCCCCCCCAAGTCTGATGAAGACACATAGTAACAGTCAGGTGTGCCCCCCAATCCAATGTAGAAATGTAGTAACATGTATGTGTAGGTATAATACCAGTGGAGCACAGATTACCTCAGGTGGCCAAGGTAGCAGGATAGATAGTAGCATTTATACAATATGCAAGTTTGCGTATTTTAGGTTGGTGTGTGTTTCATATTGTGTGAGAGTGGTCAGTATGTATGCATGGTGATTATTGTCCTGGTGGCCATTGCCCAGAACTGCCGATGACAGGGCCAAGTCCTCACAACTGCAGTGTGTATAACACATTCTAGCAGTAAGCCATTGTAAATGCATGGAGGTAATATGTGTCACCATCTGAAAGATGGACATGGAATGACTGTTAGGCCAGATCTACAAGCACTACACAGGGGAAAGTACCCCAGACAGACAGTGTATAATGTGTAACCATTAAATGGACACACCCTTGGAATTGTGCATACAGGTTTGTAGCACATTATCTGGGCTTGTAGTAGGGAATACCAATGCTGTCTGGCCAAACACTGGCAGATCACAGAGGTCATAGGAATGATGTATTGAGAAACAGCTGATGTCCCTGCACAAGCCAGCATAAGTGGAATGCTCCATGCATATCTGTGAGTCAGATGCAAGTAGTGTCCATCGCACACATGCATCCAGCTCACCCAACCACCACCCACAGATACCACTCTGGTCTTATCCTTGCTGTTGGGAATGAGTACGGCATGACCCCCACCTGTGTATGGCAATAGCAAAAGAATGCAGCATGCAGTACAGGTGTCCTATGCAGGTGTGTCCCTAGCTATAAGCAACACCCTGCCAGCATCCACACCACTTGATCAATACTGACAGAAAGTATTGGCATGAACACCTAGCACACCTACCCTGTCACCCCAGGGGAATATACTGTATGGCAGTCTGGGAAGGTAGGACTTGCAGAATGCAATGGCTTGCTACATCTGGACTGTATAACTACCAAATGGTCTACAGTCCTCTGCCAAAGGCCTGTGTCTCACCCATACTGCCAATGTATGTTATGTCATGGACTCCCAAATAACAAAATAACACAGTCCACAGAACCCATATGCAAGGCCATGTGGACAAACCACAGCAACATGTCCACCATGTCCCACAGCATGAACTGTGGACCAACACCAATACACTGCTGTGATGAGGTGATAACTATAGGGAAAGTATCAGGGAATGTTTGCATAATGTATGGAAGATAATAGAATAACAGAGGGGGAGTGGGAGCATGGGAAGCATGAAATGTGTGAAGTCTGAAACACAGCCATGTGCACATACTATCCCTGGCTGCAAACACAAGAATGGGTGGCTACAAACCTGCTCGTAAACCACAATAGGGTAATGTCCTAACTTATGACCCCTGTGTCTGGGTAACCAGTGTAAATCCCTACAGTTGTGAGGTATTGCCACAGCAAGATAAGGCCATACTATCACTTTGATGGATGTACAAGTATGGGATCCTTTGCCACCACTGTACCAAGGTGCTGAACCAGTTACATAGACCCAGCAGCAAGTGTCTGCAGTTCCTCCTCCAGAATGGCATTAGTTTGCAGGAATATGTAGGCATTTGACCACAATACCGGACACAGCTGCATTCACCCTGTGTTCCCCAGGACATCACTGTGAGAAAAACTATCTACCTGACAGTACTTGATGACATAAAACATCACAGTGTATAACAGTACATGTCAGAATAACTCTGCTTACACCAGGACCATGTAGCTGAAGCAGCACAGACACCATTACCTACAGTGCCCACTATTCCTTGGCCAGTTTGACCCCATATTATCAACTGATCTACAGATATCCTGCAGAAACAGTTTGCTAGCTGTAGGTTTAGAACACAAAATTCTGCACTGGAGTGCAATCTACCTGGAATGGATCCACACATTCAATATGGAAGGGCATACTGGGCATGTTCCCACACTTAGAGAAATGAAGTCCATGTCTGGCAATAACAGTGGACCATACATATCTGACAGTTGCAGACCTTAGTGCATACATTCTTCAGTATGCACCAGTCATGCTTTGCACACACAATGGATAGGAATACACACATATATGCAAGGTCAACACACTATGATATGCCAAAAGTACACATTCATAGATGTGTGGAAGAGAGTGGCAGTGACAAAGAGCCTTCCATCATGAGGCCTGTCCCAGCCAGCACACAGCCAAATGGCTACAACCACATGATGTGTAAATGTCACTCACCATAGAAATTAGCCTCTGGAATCCCTCAGCATTATAGACTCTGTGGTGCTAGTGCTAACTGTGCAACATGACTGTACAAGGCAGTAGTCATCTAGCAGTTGTATACAGATCTGCAGAATATAAACCTGTGTGTGCCTGAGTGTGTTGTGTCTACCTCTAGATGAATGGGTTATGGCCCATGCACACACACTGCCCTCCCCATTGCCCTACTATGGCAAGCCTGCTGATGTCAGTCACTTTGAAATACACCTTTGGGGAAGAAGTTGCCCAATAATTTCTGTGGCATGTGCTGTAACTGTGTAATGCTGTAGTTAGATAGGAGTTCTAATCCCAGATGTGGCAACTGTATGTATTTGTCTATGTAGGGATCAATGCTTTTTAGGCTAGTCACACTCACTACAATTCAAATGTCCTAAATTTGGCAAGCCTGCTGATGTCATTCACTTTGAAATGCACCTATGGGGAAGGAGTAGCCCAGTAATCCCTGTGGCATGTCCTATAACTGCATAATGCTGTAGTGTGATAAATTAGTTAGGTACGAGTTCTAATCTCAGATGTGGCAACTGTGTGTGTGTTTGTCTGTGTAGGAAGCAATGCTTTTTAGGCTAGTCACGCTCACTACAACCCCATTGCCCTTCTTTGAAAAGCCTGCTGAGGTCATTCATTTTGAAATACACTTTTGGGGAAGGGGTAGTCCAGTAACCTCCATGGTGCACCCTATAACAGCGTAATGCTGTAGTGTGATGTAGTAGTTCAGTAAGGGATCTGTTCCCAGACATTGCAAGTGTGGATGTTTATTTGTCAGTGTAGGGAGCAATGCTTTTGAGGCAATTCACAGTCAATACAACCTACTTTGCCCTGCTAGTGTCATTCATTTGAAATACACTTTTGGGGAAGGAATAGCCTGCTAATCTCTGTGGTGCATCCTATAACAGTGTAATGCTGTAATGTGATATAGTAGTTCATAGGGGTTCTATTCCCAGACATGGCAAGTGTGGATGTTGGTGTGTTTGTCTGTGTAGGGATCAATGCTTTTGAGGCCATTCACAGTCAATACAACCCCCATTGCCCTTCTTTGGCAAGCCTGCTGATGTCATTAATTTTGAAATACACTTTTGGGGAAGGTGTAGTCCAGTAATCTCTGTGGTGCATCCTACAACTGTGTAATGCTGTAGTGTGATAAACTAGTTAGGCAGGAGTTCTTATCCCAGACATGGCAACTGTCTGTGTTTGTCATTTGTATCCTGTGTGGAGGTGGCTGTTAAGTGTGTAACAACTGCATTCATTGTGGACTGGGTTTTGCAAATGTCTTGTATGGTGGGCCTATTATATGTCACAATGTCCACCTTACAAGGATAACAGATGTAAAATAGCCAAGAGGCTGGGGTGCCAGTCCATACACCTGCATGTGACATCAAGGCCTGGCGAACATATTAAACAACCCTTGTATTACCCAGAGAATGCTCTAAACCCATGTCTCATACACAAACACACTTGCCAAGGCAACAACTGCCTTGTTGGTAGTACCCTGCATATTGCCCACAGATAGTAACCATGGAGTGATTGCAGTGGGCTACAGAGGGCATGGTACTCTGTCCCATCATTACAATAGGCACATAATTGCAGACAGTGCACCTTCATTATGTTCTCCACTGGACGCCTGCAACAACTGTGCTGCCTTCAAATGTGACCCACAAAGGACATACCATGCCATAAACACATACCTTGTATGGACAGATGCCGCTGACACCAGGGAATACCTGTATCATGCTATCAATGTAGGTGCAGGGACAACCTGGTGTCCATTACCAGTTCTAGCCACATGAGGCCAGGACTGGCACATCTGATGATAACAATCTGTGTACACAACATGGGCCAGACACCCCAGGTACAGTTCCACATCTCACTGAACATGCATGTGGGATGGTTGCACATCCAAGGCACTGTCCATGATATGGAGTATAGAACACATACATGGCAAGCATTGCACAGCACTGGCCACACACAATAGTAACCCAGGTGACTGAATGGTGAATACAATACCCACCAGTGTGGGCTGATCAAGACACTAGACCCCTGAGCCACACTGTAGTCCATTGTCATGTGGCCTGATGCCAAGGTATACCCTTCACCTAGCCTTGTACAGCCTTCTGGCGCAGTTACCAACTACACACCTGTGAAGCAATGCACATGTGCATGTCAGTACTGGCATTCTGTATCTCTGTGTCTGGAATATGATGCTTTCAAACACATTCACACTCACTACAACTCCCATTAGCCTACTGAAGCATGCCATCTGATGTCAGACACCTTTGCATACCCTTTGTCCATATAGCATCCAGATAACCCCTGTGGTGCCTGTGATACCTGTGCATTACTGTATTGTGGCAAACTAGCTATTTAGGAAGTCTATTCCTGACCCTGTCAACTGTGTCAACGTGTGTGAGTCCCTGAGAGAGTGTGGCTGTGTTGACATTGACACCTGTTGATGTGGACAGGCACGTGTACTACACCTACCTTATCACTACTATATCACTGTTGTAGATGTCACTCACCATCAGATATACCTTTGGACAGCAATAACTGCATAGACATGTGATAGCAATACATAGTCAGGGGTTTGAAACCCCATACTAGTAAGTGTGTGACACAAACATGCTTAGGTTTTACTCTCCCACCCCCTCCCTGACTTACTTTGTCTCTGTCTATCTCTCTCATTACCTCTCTGGTGGATGTGGAGAAGTACACCTGATTTGCTTAGGCAGCAGCTTGTGTTTTGTAAGTGATGCTCATGATCAGCGGATGGCCTCTGCACAAATTGAAGTCCACCTCTAGCTGATTGCATGTGGAACAGCTGTGGTAACTTTCCCATAGCCAATTGCATGGAAACACACTTCAGTATCTAGGAACATCATGTGGGCTTGGGGCCTTTTCATTCACTGAGAGCAGGACCTCAATTTGGTGTTTGGCAAACAGCATCACAGATGGTATTGGGATTTACCTCTAACAACATACAATGTGGAAACAGGCCAACAGACAGGAGGGGAATGTAAGTGTTGCTCTTCTGCATTTGGAGTAATGTCTGTTTAACAGGGTGTGTGTGGATATAGCTGGCCTGCATGATTTAATCCTGTCATGACAGTGTTATGTGTTTGAGGAAACTCCCATCTGTAGGGTTATCCACAGATTGGGCAGTGTGTGGAGCCTTATGTTTCTTGTATTACATACAGAACACCCATCTTAGAACTGCAGAAGCATAGTCTGAGGATTGCAGCTGGTACATGGTGACAGCCATGAGAGTTACTGACTTCATATCCCTCATAGGACATATGTCACAACAAACCCTGGTATGACAGTAAATGCCTGAGATTATCACAGCAACATACCAATATTGGCCCTGTGTTTGTAGCTCCAGCCACAAGTCTGTCAACCTTTGTACATATGTCATGCAATAAGAGGTTCATATGTTCTGTACACCATTATTTATTGACATCATACCTGATAACAAGCCAGACAGATATCAGACTGCTAGACATGCTATGTATAGTAGGGGTTATTTCTAAGGACATAACCTGGGCAATCTGCGGTTGTGTGTACAGTACTGGGGTCTGTGTATTTATGGTGATTGTCGACAGTATGTGTATTGTACATACGTACCTTGGGCTGTGCACAGACTGTGATAGATGCCATTGTTCTTGGTCCTGTTCTAGCTGATGCTACATGCTGCTCCAATGTATGGCCTATTGGCTCACATTTCTGTAGGGCCATACACACATGTGTCCCATACCACAGACAAGCATTGGACCGCACTGTTTCATGACCCAGTGTATGTATGGTTAGTGTGTGAGTGGCACATATGAGGATGGTGTTTATCAGACAGTCCATGTAGTGTCATATTAAGCTTATGTACCATATGTGGCTGTGGCGCTGTTCACATTGGTTGTGGTTATGCACTCTCTCACAGGTGTCTGTTACTCTGTGCTGTGACATGCGTGTAGAGCCTGCTATATTTGCAGGTACATTTGAATTCCCCCATACAAAATGTAGTCCAGTGTTGTGGCAGTCTGCCTGTAGTTTGCACAGTGCCTTGTAACATGCCTAGCAGCTTAGTGTAATTACCCAGTGTGCTGTTATGTCCAGTTATTTGCAAGACATACTGCTGCCAGGCACCATAACTGTTGTGTATTTCTGACAAAGCACTGGGATTCTGTACAGATGCATGTCACTAACTACTGGGTAGTCTGTGGCCATGTGACCTCTGCATCACCAGGTATTATGTGTCAGGACAGACTGGCGTATGTGAATGCATAAACTGTGTGGGCATATGTATTCCAGTATTTATGTGATATACCCATGTACATGCCTGTAACATCCACATTGTGAGGTGTGGTCCACATGCCTTGCATGAAGGTGATTTCTGTACACCTCTGGACTAACCACAGAATGCCAGACTGTCCACATATATTGGTCATATCTGTGCTATAGTCCAAAGGATCATTACTGTGCTAGCAGTTGTACTGTACTATGATGTCCTTAGGATGTCTGTCAGTAGCCAATGGCGTACATGTCAAAAGCAGATGTGACCTCCCACACACAACATGTCTGTTAAGACAACTTCTGTTACAGTAGCAATAGTCTACATGTATATCTACAATACATACATGACATCCCCTTGCACTAAGAGGTTGGGACTATTGGTGCTGAGGTAGGACTCCACTCCATGTTCTGGACATATGGTAAACATATATGTATATATATATATATATATATATATATATATATATATATATATATATATATATATATATGGGTTCACTTCAGTTCACTGAACTTTCAATTCACTGACTTTCATTTCACTGACACCATTTCACTGAAATTCATTTCACTGAAACTTCATTTCACTGAAAGTTCACTGACAACTATTATTAGCAATAAAATGGAATATGCCCCCTTCCCCACTGTAGTGTGACCCTGGAGTTAGAATATATAGTTAGGGGGGGTGGGGGGCAGAGCCCCCACATCCCCCACATCACAGCCCCCAGCCCCCTTACTTTTCTTTTACTAAGCAATATTATATCAAAACACACCCCCCTAACTATATATTCTAACTCCAGGGTCGCACTACAGTGGGGAAGGGGGCATATTCCATTTACTTTGTAATAATAGTTGTCAGTGAAATGAACTTTCAGTGAAATGAATTTCAGTGAAATGGTGTCAGTGAAATGAAAGTCAGTGAATTGAAAGTTCAGTGAATTGAAGTGAACCCATATATATAAATATATATATATATATATATATATATATATATATATATATATATATATTCACTATACAATCTCAAAATACTGAAATGTTGAATTTCAGTATTTCAAGACGGAATAGTCGAAAACCACATACACGAAAACCCATAACAACGAATACCACAACCGCGACCATTTACACACACACACAAACCAGGACAGAATCACACACACATACACCTAGCTATCTTAACAAACATAACAACAAACACAAACACACCTAACCTACCTATACACAGCAGGGCATGCCTTCTGCACCCCCCACACCCCGTACTTCTATATTCTAACTCAGAGGTTGCACTAAACACACAAACATACAAAAAACACCACCGCACACACACTCACACACACTAAAATCCCTACCCAATATACTCAAGCACACAACACTTACCTAAAATCGCAGATAAATCCACAAACTGCTCCACACATCACGAACGCAACACCACAATATCGGCAGATTCGACATTTGCGGATTTGGCATAGTGCAGTTTCGGGTAACTGCACTTTCCACTATTCAGTCTCGATGTTCTGAATTTTGACATTTCAATATGTCGAGATTGTCTAGTGTATCCATATGTCCATATATCCATATATCTATATAGATATATACACATATACATATCTACATGCATATTTGGATATATATATATATATATATATATATATATATATATATATATATATATATATATATATATATATATATATATATATATATATATATAAAACTCAAATATATACATATACACAGAAATACATGTCTACATATATCTAGATATATGTGCACATATCGTTATGGATATCTACATATATATTGACATAAATAGGTATATCTGATTAGATATGTATGCATATATAGTTAGAGATATCTGCTTATATATTTCAACATATATAAGTATATCTCTACACATTGGATGTGCAGAGAGATCTACAAATGGCCATATATATGATGCACTATAAAGATGTTTAGACATACATGTGTATGAATATATATGTGTATGTACATGTAGACATATATCTATGTATGTATATATATATATATCCATATTCCTGTCATGTGTAAACATCACGGTTGTGTATACCTTCCCAGATGTATCTCGCCGTATGTATCTGATATGTGTATATTTAGATATAACATAGGTGATGCAACATTAATATCATTAACAAGTACTACACAATTGTGGAAGTCAAAGCAATTGTTCAATACTATTCAATATGTCTAGTGACAGATATATTGGAAAAACAACTGTCTTCACAGCTATCGTGGCTTAGTGGTTAACTGTTGTGACTATAGTGTACAGGGTTCTGGGTTCAAGGGCTGTGTATTTTGTTGCTGGGCAGAACAAGGGCTGTTGAATACAGAATGGTTAAGGCAGTTTTGACCAGCTTTAATGGCATTTGTGTGGGTTTGCATGAAGCTAAGTGGTGCTAATGTACAGTTAAACATACAGGCACTTACACCATGTAGGTTTCACTTACCAGTGTGCAAATGTGCTTAGCTGTTATATTTCAGCAGTGCTGATACCTGCTAAGCATGGCTCAGCCCTGGCAACCCGTGCTCACATCCCAGTCTGATAACATAGCAGGTTAATGACATCTGTAATAAGTGTATGTAATGCCATGTACAATACATGTGTCTATGTGCTGTCATTACAGTGGCTAGGGGTGTGAGTGTCATGTCTGAGACATTCAAGTATATAAGACCTGTACAGCACTGTTATCCATGTGAATATGCTACATACGAGGGTAGTAACCCAGGTTACGTGCTGTCACACTGGCATGTAGTGTATCATGGTGGTACTACTGTTGACAGTGCTGTCCCAGGCAAAAGTGGAGTGCTAAATGTATTACTGACAACAAGCACAGCTGCAGGCATAGCTGGACTCTGAGGCCTCACTGTCATGTTCCTGGTGTGTGAACTGTGTCACAGTATACATCCCTAACTGGATAATGATCTGACATGTGAAAAGTAACTGTAGACTACCATCTGCACAGCACATGTCAGTGAGGGCTTCCAACATGTAGTAATGGCATACATATTGTTGTCAGATGTCTATCCTTTGACATATTCATCCTACTGCATAGCTACTTGCCAAGCTGATGTCTGTCAGTCCCTGTACAGATGTGCAGATGGCAGGTATCCAGCTTGGATGCGTACAGGCACCCTATGATTGACTGACACTGACATGTCTGCCCAGCTGTGTTATAACTAGCACATATAGGAGACAACACCCTGTACACACCACAAGCTACTGGTACCTCCACTACACTACCACAGTCAACAGAACATGCTTGGGTACAGGCCTCCATCACAGACACTAACGATGTGTTTCAAAAATGTTGCATACATGACAACTGGATCACCTCAGTGGCCATTTGAAGGAGGCACCCAGAGGATTGGCTGACACATGCCACTCTCACCTTGTGGGTCACCAGAGTGGTGTCTGTCAATAGATTGCCTGCTGACACATGGCAAGTGGCATGATACAACTGTACACACATCAGCTACACTACCCATCTCTCCATGGACAATAGCCAGGTATAGACCTATGACCACCTGCAGCGATGCACTCTAGTACTGACACATGTGTATGTGTGCATTACTGAGGATAGCAGTGTCTGTGTGTTAGTACTCCTGTAGTTGGGAAAACCATGAGGGCCTTCACAACCACTGAAACACCCATTGCCATAGTAAGATGTGGCTGCTGCTGTATCGGACATTACATGTACCCTGTTATGCTCCTCTCCCTAACGGCTACATGAGCCTTGCAGTACCAGCACAACAGTGTTGTACAAATGGTTGGATAGTTATGGGATGCACATTGAGTTCTGGCAAGTGTGTGTATGTGTGCATGTCGGTATATCTGTAGGGTATGGCATTCTGAGGCCACATACTCCTATTACAATATGCATTGCAATGCAGTAATATGGATAGTGTTGTTTCTGCCCATAGGTGAGGCATGACAAAGCAACACCCAATTATGCCTGTGGCATGTGCATTAGATGCATATCCCTGTAGTACCACTTTTGGGATGTACAATGGGTTGTATCGCAGTCATGGGCAATGTGTGATGGTGGGTATGTCAGAGTTTCATCATGGGTTCCAGTGAGTAGAATATCCACTGTGGGATGTGGGTGCTGTGTACAGTCATTACATCATGGTGCACCCAGTATATGTCCCATGTACCACTGTATGATGACCACTGTCACCATCAACCATACAGGTAACTGATAGCACAATCCAGCCCAGTTATGCATGTGCTGTGTGCAGCCTACCTGTAACACTAGACACACTGACAAGTTAGTTAGCATTGATTGGCCCATGTCTCTTGGTTGTGTGTCTGCCTGTTATGTATCTGCTAATGTGTATATGATGGTATGTCACACTATGTATTGTCCATATACAACCATTACATCCCCCATTACCATACTGTACATGTCTGGGGATGTTCTGCATGTAGCATGTAACCTGGAACACACCTCACCCTAAATGCTGTGTTGTGTGTGCAATGAAAGCACATACCTACATACCTAGATAAGGGTCTAGTCCCAGTTTTGTCAAGTAAGAGTGTGCGTGTATGTGGATGAGTCTACATCAGGTTGCTGATTATACATGTCCCAGTGGGTCATCTGCCCATGTGGCACAGGCAATAACTGTTATATAAACCTGTGACATATGTTCAACTGTACTCAGGATATGTCACAGCCATGGTGTCACCACAGTGCCATACCCCTTGTGGAATATGATGCAGGCCATCCTCCTGCTGACACATGTATGCCTACAACACAAATGGCTAACATTATGGAAACCACAATCACTCAGTGTTACTGACAGCTATAATGCATCATGGCTGGACAGCTAAACTACCTGACATGTATGCATTAAACATTACTCCTGACTACATGTTACACTGCAGTACATTGGTAGACTGTAGTACAGTCACTGTGTGCATCAGAACCATATTAGGCTGTACCTGCATCAATGTTATGGATGACAGGGATGTGGCACAGGTGTCATCATATGCACAGGGTGTGTTGTTGGTTTGCCAGAGACTGACGATGGGCCATACGTTTGACACCATGTGTGTGGGTGAGGGGTGTAATTAGTTGAAATAGGTGTGGTGATGTGGTGTGTGTAGGTATGGGGTTGCCCTAGGTGTGTTCATATAGTGTGTATGTATGCATGCACACAGTTCTGCCATGTGGCTGCCCTATACAGGTGTTTCTTGGACAGCTGCAGACCATATCTGGCAGGGTGTGCAGTTCAACACCTCTGGCCACAGACACGTGGACTGTGCCTGCCAGGGGTTCCATGGGCATGTCCAGGTACAGGACTTGATGTGCTACTCTTCCCTGATGATGACAGATGTCCGCTGAAACCAGGTCCCTCCTGGGACTGGCCAGGGCCATGTGCATGTGGCCTGATGTGGTGTGGTGTGGACAGTGCCCCTCCTGCAGTGCTGGGGCTGGCACTGCCACTACGGGAGCACCTGGATGTCCTAGCACATACACGTTGACTGCCAGCTGTTGGTGTTATTGGCCTACCTCCATGCAGACGTCGCCACACTCCCACCACATGTTCAAGCACGGACAAACCACGGTTGATGAGGCCCACCATCTCACTCAACCATCTATCCCTGACCTCGGTATAATCACAGAGGGCACCAGACAGTTCATGGAAGTTGTCACTTGCAGATGGGATAGCAGCCCTCTACAGCCTCAGGCCCTGTCTGGTGTATAGTTCCATATGTGTCTGTGCCCCTATGACAGTCTGAAATATGCACCTGGTGGTACCAGTTGTGGTGCTTCTGCCAGGGGCATGATGACCAGTGGCCCTACCACGAGCACCCCAGTACATCTGCCTATGTGGTGCCCTGCCGGAAATCTAGCTATGCCTCCTGTGACCAGACACAGTAGGCATAGATACCACACTCTCCTATGTACCTTCCACCAACCTCAAACTGTCCCTCTGCTATGGCCACTGGTGATGGGGTATGTATAGGCATTGTAACTGTGTGCAGGGTTGGGGTGGCTAAGACAGGGATGTCAAATGATGGTGCAGTTTCAGCCCCTGACAACCCCACCTGTGCCTCAACAGTACTATCATCATCTTTGGTGTCTGTCTTGACACCAACATCAGATTGCATGCAGGAGAGACCCTGACCCACCTCGCCACCTGTGGGGGAAAACAAGAAACGCACTTAAGACCTGTACAGCATTGCCTAACAGTACACACACACACACACACACACACACACACACACACACACACACACACACATACATGCATACACACACATATTTCACCTCAATACCTACCTGTCCCTGATTTTACAGACAGTCCCATGTTTATTCACATAAGTTCCCCATCCTGCATCACACTTGGTAACATACAATCATTAATATCACTCATTAATGTATCATTCCTCTAAATGCCTAGACAAGTGATCACAACACAAGACCTGTTACTCCATTACCTCCTTGACTTGAGTGGAGTAGGTTTTATATGGCCTCACTGCTGTCATCCAGTGTTTACCCTGTTTATGTCCAGACATTGTGGGCATGGCCCCTATATGTTAGGGACTACTACATTTACTCCATAATGTCATGCACTTGAGTGTCATATCTAAGTATTGCTCAGTACATGCCAGATCTGCTGCTCAATCAACTTATCATGTGGACGACAGTAATATATGGATACACTCTCTGGTTTGTCTAGTAATTCCCCAATGCATTTGTAGTGCTGCATACATGGGTAGATGTTCATCTCTCTGCTGATTGCAATATTAAGGGTATACCTCCTGTCTACTTTCCCTCCCAATGCATGTTCCATGCTACAGACCTTATTATAGTATCAGCTGTCCTGTGATTACATATAAGACAAGTATTCCTGGTGTCTCATGTGTCAGTCCATATCCATGTATTCCATGATCCCAAAGGACAGTACTGCTGTATAAACACCCCCACTATCACACATATGCATACATGGACACCCACACAAACACACACACATGCACACATACATTCTACATGCATCAACCCCCTCCACTCCACTAAATTGCACTTACAGACAAAATACCCCCCCACACACACACACACAGGTGAGGTTGCACAAAGATAGTACACACAATCCTCCCATTACCCATCTGTCAACATGCATAACATATGGCACTTAGCATGCAGTGCAGCTATAGTCAATCCATGCTAGCAACAGTATACATGTGTGAGATGCATGGACTGTGTTACTAGGTGATGCCCCTTCCCCTGGCAAACACTGCACCCATATACACAGTATTGCTGTGCATCTGTTCTGCACCCTGCCATGTACTGTGCACCAAACCTCACAGGTGTACAAACAATTGTTGAATGTGTATTACTGTGTCAGTTATATCTGCTTTAATGCTCACTGCCCCTATGTGTTTGAGCGACACATACCTGGGATGATATGTGGACAGACGTCATTTGTGAATGCCTGATGTCTGGTTTACAGATCTCAACATCAGCGGTGCATGTATGACCAATCCGATACTATTACTCTGACAATTGTCAAACCTTACCATGGCTATTTTAAGTGAACACACCCTCATTGATATGACGCACTCTTCCTTGATCGGCCATGGGACCACATCACTGCATATATTAACAGTACATGAGCCTGATATGTGACATACGTCCTGTACATTCACATGCAGTGTCTAAGAAATGTGTTAGGTGTGCAGATGCTGACCGCAATGCATACACTTCGTGGGTGCATATGTGTGCATGGCCTTATCATGACAGTTTGTTGCACCCATTGGTATGTGTACTACAGCAGTCAGTATTCCTGGCAGTCGTATACTAGCATGGGCCATCTGCATTTGCCAGTATATGGTCAGTCTGCCCTACACATGTCCCACAACTGTG
This sequence comes from Protopterus annectens, assembly GCF_019279795.1. Classification (NCBI taxonomy): domain Eukaryota; kingdom Metazoa; phylum Chordata; order Ceratodontiformes; family Protopteridae; genus Protopterus; species Protopterus annectens. The sequence continues at coordinate 1,693,707,066 of NC_056733.1, forward strand.
CATGATTGCAAGGTCTACTCATGTGCACATCAATTGGAGTTCACACACTGCTGTCACTATTGTTGTGGAGTTAGGGTTATGTCTTCCACAGTTTCTGAACCTGACTGCATGCAGATACAGCCATTCCTAACATCCTTAGGATCCCTGCTGCAATGCACTGGTCTGTCATGCTGACACACCCTCCTCACCTTTAGCCTTTTTGCAAATGCTTGACAAGTATGGCCTACACATGTGTATCAGTTTGCAGTGTCCCATACACTGAACACCATGTGTAACAGCCTAGTCCCAGCTAATAATGTGGACCAAAGTATTATGTTATGCCATAGTGCAGATCTGTAACAGTTGCCATTGTAATACTGGTATATACACTGCTGTTGCACTGTATAACGGTGATGTTTCACACATTTTCCTACTGTAGGCCATGTGTCCCACCATTATGTTCATCCTTGTGGACACATTTTGAAATGACAGGATGTTAGTTATATTGCAGGTGTCTGACATACTCTTCAGATACTCCATCATGGTCACCACTGTGATGCAGTGCATTTAACAGCAGCAATACGTGAACATGTATGTCATGCATTATGGGTAGGTGTGTTAGATGTATGCATGGACAATACCATAGCCATTACATGCCCGGTGTACTGGCAAGCATGACCATAAACCATACTCACCAGCTACAGACTGCTGCCTTGGTGGTATACCAGAAGGACCTACATAAGAGTGTGAGAGATGTGATGTCAGTGGCCATAAATGTGGCATTGCTACAGGGTGGGTGCAGCATTACAGTACATCAGCAGTAAAGTCCACAATACTGCCACGTATGCACATCTGTTTATTACTACTACGGAGCAACAGACTATATATATAACATCTCACATATGCATGATCTTCCTGTACAGATGTGGATGCATATGCAACAGTGGTCTACTGATGTGCCCTGTGGCCTTATCTGCACGCTCCTCAGCCAGTGTGTGGGTAGCACCCACCTCCACAATGGTCTCTGCCAGTTGTTGGATGTGCAGTTTGACAGGTGCCACGAGGCTGTCAAGGAGCTCCTCAACATATGTCAGGGAGGGATGGATGGCATGACCCCCCCCCTGTTGTGAGGTGATCCCCCTGGACTGCAGCAGCACACCGATAGGCATTGCGAAGCAGGTCAGTACAATGATGCCGGACCTGCTCATAACTGCAGTTATGCAGGCCGACATCATTGACCCTGTGGACTAGATGTTTCACAGGGTGGTCCATTCCTGCTGCTCATGGGTGGCCCTGCTGAATAGAATCAGGTAGTGCTGTATAAGGTGGTTCAAGATTACCTTATTTTCCTCCACTGAATACCCTGGTAAACGGCCGTGGGACATCTTACCTGAAAGACATAAAGATGGAAACAGGTCTGCACAACTCATACAGCAAGGTTACCATAGTTTTTAATACACATCTCTGTCATCCCCCCACCATATCAGTGACAACATACTGTTCACACAACTCAATAGGTATGGCTACAGCTAACCTACCATTGGGACATATATTGTATTGTACCACACTTTGTGCTATGTGTTTGTAGCCATGTTGCCTGTGTGGACACTATCATTGCTGGCCTGTTACAGAATATTTCACTTGCATGGCCATTGTCAGGGCCACTATGGTCCCATTTATGCATGTGGTATGCTTGCTAAGTGATTGCTGCACATCTGTCATTCTGTGTTATTGATGATATCTATGCATGTTGTTGGACATGTTCCGGGATTTTGTGGACTGTTACTACCCACATATGTTCTGTAACAGTGACACAATAGCATGTTTAGGGAATAGTTGCCAGCGGAACCACCTCTCCCACCTCATCTGGCCATGTTAACAGGCCACATCACATGTGGGACCCACCCTGGGGCCTCCTCATGTACTGGTCCAGCACTACCTTCAGGTGGAACCACCTCAGGGGATGTTGTTTCTCCCCCTGGGGACACACACACTGACATGACTCTGTCACCTGAGGTCAGGTCCAGGGTCTGTTCCATAGGGGGCTCCACAGAAACATGTGGGATGTACTACACCACCTTGAGGCACCCAGTACACTATCACAAGGTCCAAATGCTTCTCCTGCTCAGCCTCCAGGCCAGGCACCTTCAGGGACATGGAAATGCTGTTGTGACTACCAATGGCCGGGGGCCTTGTTCCCATTTTTCCATGTGGGGTCTCATGGGGTTTCTGCATCACAGACCACACACACCATCCAGGGTTTTTACCCTCCACATGTGTCATATACCACCACTTTAGGCTGTTCTCTATATCTACCAATCCAAACCACCTCCACAAATATGCCTGCTATCCTTCCCCATAGTCCCATTCCCTACTTCACAGACAAGGGCAATGTGGTCCCAACAAGGGGTTCACATGTGATATACCCATCCATGTTGAACACACCTACAGCTGTATATATCTGTGTGTATTGCTATGTGTGATATTCCCTCACACATAGCATGCAGCACTGTGGTGGTAATATAGGGGACATGTATATGTATACATATGTGTGTGTTTGTATATATATAGACATATGCATATATCCACACACACACACACACACACACACATATATATATATATATATATATATATATATATATATATATATATATATATATATATATATATATATATTATATATATATATATAGATAGATAGATATATTTTATGCAATATATATGTGTTTTTACACACACACATATATATATATATATATATATATATATATATATATATATATATATATATTGTACACATATACATACCTATATATGGGGTACATTCAGACATCAGGTCCACAATCTCTAACTCTCCTTCCTGCACAGCTGCACTGTCCTGCCTTGCTACAACACAGACAGGTGCCACATATGGACACAGCCTGACATTAGTGGGGTATATATAGGGCCACATTGCAGGTAAGCCTATAGCACACCTATGGCATTTCACCATACTACAATACATGTTAACCTGAGTGTCCTGCAAGTGGTGGCCTCTGGAACCCACGTGTTCATCATTATGGCATTACTTCTACCACCAGCTATTGGCCACATTAATATACATCCTTTCAATTACACAGCACACACTACATTGGCTTACATCTTGTCAGTCAGTGCTGCTCTGCACAGTTGATGGGTATGGTCCACTACCCACAGGGACAGACTCTATTGGCCATGGCAGTTGTTCAGCTGAACATCATTACACCAACAACACCTGATGGCACATATATATCATTCCACATCATCTATCCCAGTATTATGGAACAAGTACTACAGTCAATTACATGCATATATACTTCACATATCTGTTGTGGATAGTGTCCTTGTAAGAGTTTTTTTTTCTCCTTGGCTATGGCCTTAGCCTGCCTTCTTTGTTTCTGTTTTCGTTTTGGTTTAGGTTTTGGTTGTGGATTTGGTTTCTCTTCCTCTCTCTCTCTCTCTCTCTCTCTCTCTCTCTCTCTCTCTCTCCAGTAAATGGATTGAACTGAATGGGATTGATTGCAGCATGGCTTTCCTAGGTGATGCACATGATCAGGTGATTGCCTCTGCACCAATCAGTGTCCCACACTTGTTACCTGCATGCAGCATGCTGTGTATTACTCCAAATTACCACTGTCATGGCAACCCACTACTATAAATCCCTACATCATGTGGGTGTGGTCTCTTTACCTTGTCTGTATGGTGGACATCCTTCGTGTGTGTGGGCAGCAGTGTTACAGACAGCAGGTAGCAATACCCCTTACAAGAGAACTTGCTCACTCAGGCCAGCTACATATTTGCATGAGGTTCCAGAACTACAAACAGAGTGTGAGTAGTGTTGTTGTATGCACTGTATAGCACAAGCGTTACAGGGTTTGTGTGTACATACTAGTTTAACATGGACTACAGTCTGTCTGCATAGCTCTCAACTGTGTGCCTATCCACTTGATGGCCAGAGGTGTGCCTGTTATGTTTTTTCTGTCCACCACACAGGTCTTCTGTCAGATATATCACTGGCAGTGTGTGTGTGTTGAACACTGTCAGTACATGGCTGCATCCACTTATGTTTCTGACTTCATATTTTTGACTAAGGGTATGTTGCAGACTATCCTGTAACACCAGCAACTTTTTTAGTGTATGACAACACTATTTCACATATGGGCCTGTGTCTCGGCCTCTGTCCTCCACCTACATACCAGGCTTTGTCCATATGACATGCTGTCAGGGTTTGATATGTAGTAGTCTGTGAGTATGTCATGCTGCCATTCCTGCCATCATTCCACTGCTGTTGTGGCCTCCACACATATTGTGGGGCTGGGTCCATATATGTGTGGGTGTCATCTGCACAATACATGTGTGCCCTTCTGCAGTCCAGAGGTCAGTGTACGTAACAATGGTATATGCCCCTGCATGTCTGTCTATAGGGGGGATGCACCATAACTAACCTAGGCTGTTACAACATGTGAGCGATATCAGGGGTAAGTTGCCTTAAGGCATCTGGATGTACATTACCATACAATTCACCTTGGGAAAATGCAGGCCTACTGCTTCCTGCAATACAGATTGTTCTGTTTGTCAGTGTGATTGTGATGGTTTCAGTTATGCCTTGTTATGTAAGAGATACATCCCATTGTGTAGATAGAGGCTGCTGGACTATACATCTGCATTACTTATTTTTGATTGATTGGTATCCTGTGGCCTAGTCTGTCTTTACTGTTGTACTACTTGAAGGCCTTGGCCTAGACAGCAACATATGTTATGCTTTCCGGAATACTGTATTAATTGATCTGTTTGAGAGTTGCATTAGTCTGTTTATATGCATTTCAAAGTCTAAAACGCTATATGACATGGCATACACAACTGTAATAGTACACAAATAAAGCTTTCTCATGTATGCACACCTGTGTGTGGTGTTATATCCTTTGACCTCTCTGTGGGTATATGTTTCAGGCAACAATTGTTTTTTGTATGGGTGACTCATGCAGTGTCCATTTGTTAAGGTGGCAACTGTAGGAATACTGGCTGTTCTGTATGGTGTGCACCCTCTAAATATGTATCTTCCTATACATATCTCTCTGTATGTGTATTTAAATATATATATATATATATATATATATATATATATATATATATGTGTGTGTGTGTGTGTGTGTGTGTGTGTGTGTGTGTGTGTATGTATCTTAAGCATGTTTATTGCTTCCACATTGTACATTCCCTATGGTAGCCAGACTGTACTGCATGATATGTTATTGATACCAGCCTGACATCATACAGGTGGGATGGATTACTGTTAACATCTTGTGCCCATGTTGTGTCGGGTCCTGGTTATGGGACTTGCAACAGTTGGTACTGTATTGCAGGGCAGACCTGTTTGGCTGTGGGGGGTAGTAATATCAATATGTATGGGATATATGTAGCTTGGGCCCCCTCACCCCCATTAACGGTGCCTATGGTCATAAATGTATTTATGTTCTCTTTTATATCTATAGCTATATATCTGTATATACATATATAGATGTATATGATTACATATATACATTAATATATATATATATATATATATACACACATATATATATATATATATCTGTATATATATATATATATATATATATATATATATATATATATATATATATATGTATATAGACATATATATATATACATACATATATATGAAGACATATATATCTATAGATGTATGTATATGTATATATATATATATATATATATATATATATATATAGCTAGAAATATATATACACACACACACACACACACACACACACACACACGTGCTAATGCAACCTGATAGCATCTTTTTTGCTGACTGTGATGGGACTTTGTTACATTTTATTCACTGAGGAGGTTTTTCCCCGGGTCTCTGTCAAAAATGAGCCAAAAGCTCAGTCAGACTAACACGGTTAGCACACGTAAAATAAATAAATACATGATTAAATATATACATTTACGTGTTTAAATATATTTCCTGTACTGTTGAATGACTGTGCTGGAGGATATGTTTGTGAAAACATCAGGGTTATGTATATCTGACATGGCTTAGTGGTAAGTCATTTTTGTCTATGGTGTGCAGGGTCTTGGGTTTAAGCCTTGCAGAGGCTGTTTATTTTCTTGCTGGGCAGAACAAGGGCCATTGGATACAGAGTGATTAAGGCACTTTGAAGCAGTTGTAAATGGGTTTGCATGGGTTTGCGCAGAGGTAAGCACTGCTATCTTCTGGTTACAGTTTCTTATACTCAGCTTCTAAATTGCTTAACCTGTGTAGGCATTGCTTACCCCTGTGCAAACAGGCTTAAACCTGCTTATTGCTGCTTAAAAGTGCTTACTCCCACTTATCCCCACGCTAATTTCTTTAAAAGAAATGAAAAAGGGTTGATATGACAGTGCTGAAAAAATGGCACAAAGAGGGAAAGACAGTATGGAAAATAGCTAGGGATGTGGAGGAAGGGTGTAGGGAAGATCCATAGCTGCCCATTTCTTCTACAGCAACAGCTGTGCATATACACTGAATTTGGAGATAGAGTTGGACACTCATACCCCTTGAGAGAGGGGTGAGGACAACAATAATATGTTTTTAAGCCAATTAGACCAGATTACACATGTCCATTGGACACCTGTGCAAAATGGACAGCTATGTATGGGGCGAGGTTTTTGGGGGGGAACAGATTTCCCTTTTTTTCAGGTGAGAGTGGGATGTTGGGGAGAGATAGTAGGTATATTAGGGGAGGTGGGTTGGGCAGGTTAACAGACAAGACAAAGAAGACACATACAGGGGTGGTATATGACACATGGGGGTAAACACCTTGATAGGGAGGGGTTTTGGGAAATCAGAAGCCCATGAACCCCCAAGTGGAAACAGTGGGACTCAGGTCCCCCCCATGGGCAGTCACTACTGCCCCTTCACAGCCCCGAAGTTGACTGTGCTGGGGGCTGAATAGGAGGGCTAGGCTGACCCTCTAGCTGTGACACATGGCCCTCAAGCTGGCATAGCAGATCTCTGACTTCCCTGAAGAGCTCTCTACACACCACAACACGGACCTGGTGACTGGTGACGGGTTCCTCTCCATGCCCACTCCTAGGGGTGGTGAGCCCCATCCCCTGAAGCAGTTCCACCCGAAGGTGGTGCAGGAGCAATGGAGTAGGAGGTCCCAGGTTGGGCCCCAGATGTGCTGGTGCCCGGTGCCACAGTCAGCTGAGGTGGGACAGGTGGGTCCGCCGGGACCGGTCTTCTCAATCATGCTATGGTGTTTAGATTTTATCAACTTATGTGGGTTAGTAATAGTCAACACATTCCAGGATTAGGTATAACAGCATGCATAGATATTCTCATTAATGTGAACACCAGATATGGAACAATTGCATAGCAAACAGAACACATGCATATATGGGACCACAGTGGTCATTACAACAGTATGCAGGTACATTGATGGCAGCATGCCACCAGTGTGGGAGTATTTCAACATAGTACATGCATAGAAACAAATGTAAATAATTATCAAACAATAGGACATATGTCCCAACAGTAGAGTTAAGTCAGCACATACTAATTGAGTTGTGTATTTAGTTTATTGTTGCAGATTTGGTGGGGTGGTGTCAATTAACAACTAGTATATTCTTGTAGTTCACCTTACTTTCCTAGTCAATGCTGTGATCTGTACCTTACAGGTATTAGTACACAACCCTGTTGTCTTAGTTTGGACAGTGGTATGGCTGTCGAGAACTATATACATGAACTGGTTTTACCTGCAGTATACACCTCTTACCTGGTATACCTGTGGAGGTATTGTTTGTTAACACTACCTAACTGTTTCTACACATACTCCCAGATTCCAGGTTGATGTTATGCACACACCTGCCCACCTGTTTTTGCAAGCACTCTGGGCATGTCTTCACCACATGCAGGCTTACCGGGACATATTTTGCATAGTGCCCTCTTAAACCTTTAGTAACTTGTACAATGATAGGTTTGTTTTATTTGATATTTTCAAAATATGTTCAGGTCTGACAGTCAGTTATATGATATGACATGCTGCTTACATGTCAGAAATTAGAACACTGATAGGGCAGGGGGCAGAGTAACAGCCAGCAGATATGGGCTGTATAACTGGACATTCTGGACATTTCTGTACACTTGTGGGGTATAATTTTGCATACAGCTTACTACCCCTCCCAGGATTTGAACCATGGCTCTGTTTGCTAAAAATAAAACACTGTCCATCACAGTTGACTGTGCTATATAGGTATTGCTGTGTATCTCTTGTCTGATTTTTGTCTGTAATACTCCTGTGGTTTTGCATTCTGAGCTTTTAATTACAACACTCTTATACAGGATTTCCTAGAGAGTTGTATTATGTAGTACAGTGTGGTTGACACTGATTACTAATACCTTATTATCTGAACAACTACAACACTAACAATGCCATACAATACCAGAGTAAACAGTACCAGTACAGGATATCAATCTTTTATTTATAGGCACAGTGTTCGTACCTGACAGACATGTGGGAGAAATGTTTGTTAGCACTACCTGCATGTTGCCACACAAATTACCAGTTTCCAGAGTAGTATTATGTACATACATCTCACTCTGTTACTGTACACACTCTGGTCACAGCTTGACAACATGAGGGTGGAGATGGGACATACTTGGCAACTTACTCTCATAACATTTTGGAGGGTTGCTAGAGTGACAGGTTTGTTGTTATAGATGTCTGACAATCAGTTGTATGTCTTGTTTGCTGTCTAAACATCTGGGATCATCCCACTGATTTGCCAGGGAGACAGGGGTACATGCAGCAGCTATGGGATGATTTACTGGACATTATGGACATTTATGTACACTTGTGGGGTATGATTCTGCATACAGCCTACTACCACTCCCAGGATTCAAACCATGGCTGTGTGTGGAAATAATACAACAGTTTACATCGCAGTTGAGTGTGCTATTTGGATTTTGTTGTCTGTCTTTTCAGTGTTTTCTGCCTAAGTCTCTCTCAGTTGTACTATTTGACCTCTTGGGATTACAACAGTCATAAACAGACATTCCTACACAATGTATTTATATAGCAAAGTGTGGGTAACAGTGCTTACTACAACAGTACTATTAAGTGATTGCAACTCTACATTACCATATGATACCAAAGTAAACACATGCAGTCCAGCAGTTAGACCTTAATTGTCAGGCTATTATGCTTTTATTTATATACAACCTATATGAGACTCTTCCTGCCATATTCTCTGGTGTATGCAGTACATGCCTTAAACAATACAGGCGTTATATAGGCAATTAACCTACTACTACTTTTATATTTATTTCCTGTGACAGTACATGCAAGAGTATTACTATCCTGCCTCGCGTCGCAACCCCTGCAGTCTACAGCCATGAGCTTCCTGGTTCATAGCCCGCTCACCTGCCGCTGTGAAAGATATAAGAGGAATATTTAGCCATACCTATCCATAATATACATGAGCTGGCAATTATTAAACAGGTAGTGGACTAATACTTACACATGGCTGGGACTTCCCCTGTCCTCCTAGCCTCTTGGATCCACTGATCCAAGAGATCCCCCTTTCTCCGCTTCAGGTTGCCATACAGATGCCTGACCTGCTCACCAGTTCGGGGTATGCCAGGGGCACTGGTGAGGTCACAGGCGAGATAGTCCCAGGCTTCTGCTTTGTATTGGAAACCCTGGTACTGGCTTTGCAAAAGTCTCTGCTCGTGGTCTTTCACAAGGAGTACTGCCATGACTCTGGACTCCTGGATGCCCCAACGCTGCTCCCGAAAGCGCACATCCTCTCCCATTCCAGACATAGTGCCTACAAGGGAAAGCTACAACCACTTATGAGATGTATTCCCACCTGTTGGGTTTAAATAGGGCCAGTTTCCCATGCTTTGCTGTGATTGGATGTTTTTTAAAAGGCTAAGCTATGAGCAAACCTGCTTACCTAAGGTTGCAATTGCTTAAAGCGGTTTACCAATGGGCAAACTGAGTTAGCTGGCCTACACTTTGCTTACACCTACTAAGCTGGGCTGTGCAATGCTTAGCGTTGCTTAATATTTATGTTGCATTGTATTTGCATTGTGGCATTGATTTATTATTCATTACATGTTATATATGTGTTTGGTATCCATGATTCATGTGTACATACACTGTATGGGGTCCTTGTGTTTATTAGGGGATTTCAACACTTTATTATACTGTCACCTCACATCTGGGCTTAATGCAATACTCCAGTTCACATATTTATGTCCTGTAGTAGGTTATACGATATAAAACTGAATATAGATTCCTTTCACATGTTCAGTTTGTATTTCCTATAGTGAGGATCTCTTTGGTGATACCTCACTCTTATGTACTGCTGTGATGGCTTAGTGGTTAACTGCTGTGACTATAGTGTACAAGGTCCTGGTTTCAAGACCTGCAAAGGTTGTTTACTTTGTTTCTGGCCAGAACAGTGGCTGATGCATACAGAGTGATTAAGGCACTTTTAAGCAATTATAAGTGGGTTTGAGTGGGTTTGCCTGAAGGTAAGCATTGCTAACCTCCGGTTAAATATGTTTACAGAGAATTAGCTTCAATATTGCTTAATCTGTGTGCGCATTGCTTACCCCTGTGCAAATGGGCTTAAACCCACTTACTACTACTTAAATATGCTTACTTTTGCTTACTAGTGCTTACACCCACTTACCGCCACACTAATTTAGACAGTAATTCTATTGGTTCTTGGGAAGGTGGGGGATTTAGAAACCTGTATGTATTTATCATTCATTACATATTTTACCCTCCATCTGTATCCCTGATTCCTGTGTACATATACTGTATAGGACATGTAATTATCTGTGGACTTTGCAACATTATGACAATGACACCTCACATCTGCATTTAATGCAGTGCTTCAATATCATAGGTTATGCAACAAAATAAATTGATCATAACGTGATTTGACATGGAAAATGGATTGCACTGGAGAGGGACTTGAACCAGGAATGACTGCTCATAAGGATAATTATCTGCCCACTACACTATTTCTGTACTGCTTCATTTGCATATATCTTGCTTTTTATCCTTTTGGGCCATTTAAGTGGCATTAACCATAGCTAAGTGATAGGCAAACCCATGCAACTATGGTTAAATTTAATCTGTTTTATAAACAAAAACTTCTTTATCTTTACTGTTTTACATATTGCTCTTGTAAACTTGGGGAGATGTTTCTAGGGGTATGTGAACAGCTATGAGTGGTCTCGCTCATTCTTATTCATACACTGCTGTTCTTCATTGCAGGAGCATGTATATTCTGAGAGCTCTTCTCTCAGACATGCCCCCTGCACTCATACACAGTCCATGTCTGTGTAGGAGCTCAGGCAGCGCGTCTTCATTAATATGCATGGGGCACTGCTGTCCTGTTACTAAACGGCCGCTTCCGTGCAGGACTAAGCTAGTCCTGCAGAGAAGGATAGTGAATCTCGGGGAAGGTCTATATCTCACAATTTTGCAACACTCTTAATACAATAAATATCAAGATATTTAAAAATCATTTAGCTTGTTAAACTAGTTCATAAAAATATGTACATTACTGAGATCAAAGAGAATGTCTTGTTATTTCTGTGGAGTAAAAATTTCTATATTGTATTCAAAACTTATAATTTGCTGAATTAAAATCCTATCCTCCCATACCAGGTTCAAATACTGAAATATCTACTTTACTTTCTATCAAAATAGATGCACTGATTCAGCAATATAATACTCAGATTTCAGCTCTGACTTATGAAATGAGTTAGTTCATGTAGTAATGGTAAATCTAATAACATACAATATGCAAAAAGCTTCAAAGTTCACATGACCTAGATTCAAATGTTAGCTTTCAAGATATTTGCAAATAGTTTTATATGATATTCTATATAAATTATATGAGCTCTTGTACATTCACATTACCATCTGCAGGTCATACCTCTCAACTGTACAGATTTTCACAGAATGTGTAGATTTTTGCCTCATTATTTTTGTCTGTTTCTCATAAAATTGTAGTTTTTTGACAAATCATTGGAAAATAGTTAACAGTTGAAGTCAGAAAATAAGGACAGACATTTGAGTTTTAGACTTTATATCCCACAGAAAATTCATGCTAATGCAAAACCTGTTATTCTGTCTGCTTTCTAAGTTTGTAAGAGGAATATTTAAAAAGTGTCCCTATTTTTGAGCCTTTGTCCCCCATTAGTGATGGCTTTATCCAGATTTGTTGCTGTAAGAGGTTGAGAGTTATGGTGCAGGTATATGTAACACATATCTTAATATAAGCAATTTGTTATTTAGGTATATATTTTTCTGCCTTATTTGCCCACTAATATTCTACCTTATTCTATATAATGTGTATTTCAAAGATTTTCCATCAAAGAGCTATGCAATCATCAGCTCTCTATTAGGTATTACAGTATATATATATATATATATATATATATATATATATATATAGATATATATAGATATATATAGATATATTTCTTAACTTACTGATACTGTTCATTTATTAATCTTACATAGCAGATATTTCATTCCTTGTGCACATGCATATTATTCATAAGATGTTTACTCTCCTTATTAATTCTAGTATTACAATCAATCTTGACTACATTTAAAAAAAATCCTGGTTGTTTAATTTGAATGTGTGTTTTTAGCCATTGTGAACTGCAGTTCTAATCTAAGCTTCACATCCTGACATTAGAATTTGATTACTGCATGTGAAAATGACAACTCACAGCACACATCAGCTGCTGATTTCCTCTGGAAGTTTCTCATTCTTCTTAATTCAATCAGTAACAAACATATAACTTTACTTTTTTCCATTAATATTTATAGCTAGAGTTAATAACACTACATCATAAGCTATTAACATTTAGCAAAATGTAAGCAAATTATATGTCAGCAACAGCTCAGTATAAAACATTTCTATAACTTTTGTTTTACCAAGTTTTCACTTCTACGAAAAAAAGAGAGCATTTTGAGTAGATTTCTCACATTTATACTTGGAAAAAAAGAAGAAAGAAATAGCTACTTCAGTTTTCACAGTCATCAGTGATGAACTTTGACCAAGATTTTCTTCAGAACAGTTCAAGGTGGACAGCAAAGCAAGCAAGAATTCAAACATTCTGACACAAATGGAACATTCTTTTGTTCTTAAGCTTTCTTGTGTTATTTGATTCATAAAATACATGTGAAAGAAATGCATTAAATGGGAATAACTGTAGCACTTCTAATTAGCATGTTGCTTAGAGCTGACATTCAATCAACCTAGCAATGCACATACAAAGCAAAGTTGAACAAACAAACAAAAAAATCTTAACTTATATAGTCTTAAAGTTACCATTCCTATTGGTTATAATTTTATGACAGTCTCTTACAGGAAGTATTTGATTATCATTTTGAAATACACTTATAAGTTTAGTTAAATTAAATATATTAAGTCTTTCATTGTAAACATAGCAAAACAGTAGAACAAACCATTTATATTCTTCATCATGAAAAATGTCTTGTCTTAAAATAAAAATACATACTTGCATATGTTCTTACATACTTTTTGAAGCTTAAAGGTCAGTACAAACTGTTTTCGTAAAGGGTAAGTCTGTTGTTTCAGAAATTAAAAGTCCTGCAATCTGAAATTGAATGTCGCTTGTTTTAAACCTTTTTTTAATTTTAGGAGCAGTTTTCCAGGAATTTAAATCACTCTGTCTTTTTCCAGCATAGAAGCGTGTAGGCTATCCTCCCCTGCCACAAGAGTCTACACCACAAACCTGCCTAATGTAAAATTACTGGTTTGGAGGCCAAGTGCTTAAACCATAACAAAGAAACTTAGAACAACAGACACAGCAAGCATTCAACCAGCAATTGTCAGCTGAGAAGGGTAGAGGCTACCCTCTTCTTCCACCGGAGTGTAGACTACAAACCTTTTTAATGTAAGACAACTGGCCCAAAGCCCAAGATCTTAAACCAAAAGTAATATGCGTAGAATAACAGTTGCAATGTAATGCAATACCAGACATATGACAGTGACATGTCTTTTAATCTACCCACATACATCATGTCATGTTTAGTAGGCCCTGTGTTTTCTTGATGAGAAAGCCCTGTAGTCTGTCCAGCTGATGTATGTGTCTGGTGCAGTTCCTGCAAAAGAGATCAATATTCTGTATTACCATTCTGTTGAGCTTGATTACAGTGCTGTCATACAATCCTGAGATCTGAATGTGATGGTGAGTCTTATGATGTGCACCATAAGTATGTACTGGAAAACATTAAAGAGAAACGTTATAAATTGATGACACACATTGCAGTTCTTGACTTCATAACCCTTACAAGAGAATATACTAGAAAGTACTGTCATAATGATACTATCCACTATATCTTCTGGCAAGGCAAATATAAGTGACAGGTACAATTATCAGTTGAACAACATAAATGCAGATATACTGCACACTAATGTTGCTATGCACCCTGTGCATCAGACACAAAGTTTTTGTATCCCTCAATCCAAAAGAGAGAATACAGGGATATGACACAGTTGTCATCACTTGCACAGGATACTGGGGGGGGGGGGCAGGAAGCCTAGGCTGACACAAAAGGTCAATGAGCGTGTGTGTGTGTGTGTGAGAGAGAGAAATGGAAGCAGGCAGGCTGTGTGTGTGTCTGTAGAGATTCTCCACGTGAAAGTGGTGTGTGAGAGTCTGCATGAACACAGCTAAGTTCAGTGCTAGCTCTATGTCTTGGTATGTTGGACAGGTGTGAGCCATGTATGGCAGAGGTGGCAGTTCATTGTTGTCACTCCAACCATGAGAACTGGCTCTGCTGGAAGTTGCACTGGCACCACCATGCACAAGGTCAGATGGAATGCTGCTACGTAAGCATGACCAATGTGTGCTGGATGTGCTTCCTTCATGAGAACACCCAGGACCATAACCCCAAGGCCTGCCATGTCTGGGTGTAAAGAGCACACAACCCAATAGACCAGTGGAAGTATTGCCACTACTGAAGCATGATCAGGATTGGCCACATTAGCTCTCAGCAGATATTGTGGTTGACCTACGCCCACAAGGATGCCTTTCCCCTCCCAGCAGATGTTCCATCACAGACACTGCTTGTTCCATCACAGACAACCATTGGTTCATCACAGACACCCCTATTCTAATGTGTCATTCATCCAATCCAGTGAATAGGCGACATGGTAGAGGCAGTCATGCATGTCAGATTGTGCCACATCCACAACCCTGAACATTTGTCTTCAGAACCTTTCTGAACATGCCTGTGTGCCTCCATGATGGACCTAAACATATGTTGAATTACACAGGAAGAGACACCTGCAGCAGGTGGAGGAGGGACAGCAGGCCCCCTCCAAGCACCCCTATCAACCCTCCGGTGAGGCATCTCACCAACATTTTGGCTATGGCCAGGCTCAACATGCACTGAAGTTGCAGTAGCCACACTTCCCTGCTCACTGTCATAGCTGTCCACTTGTCCTATATCTGTGGACTCAGTTGACTGGGTAGGTGTAGGCCTACTGGCTGTGTCAGGGAAAAAGAAGGGGGTGACTGGATGTCAACCTCTGTGTCAGATTCAATCTCTGCACCCCCTGACTGTGCCTCAGGTTTGCCACAATTATCATCAGTGTCTGATGAGACACTGACATCAGGTGGCACAGGGCCGACACTCTGTTGTGATCACCTGTGATAAAAAGGCAGAGACACGGGCATACATTAAAACCTACACTACTATGGTGGAATATATGCTAAACAACTAAAAGTGCTACCACTATTATAGCCAGTACAGCAATATACACAACAGGCTTAAAATGATACATTATAATTCTAGAAATTGATCTGCAGTTCTGAAGTAACTTGATTTGGTTTAGCACCTGTAGGAGGCCTACATTGCTGGATTCCTGATAGTCTTGAAGTATGCTATGCAAAAGGTAAGGCCAACATCATCACATTTAATAGTAAGACAAAAAATACTACCTGTACTCCTCTCAATCAGCATGATGAGTTATTTTAACAAGAATGTGGCAAACAATTCCAAAATGAGCTTATCGCTATAATAATATTCAATCCCCTTCCCTAAAAACATGTGACACAGAAGTAACTTTTATTTCAATTATTTTACTATATAACAGTATTGAACTGGTCATATAGCAAAGCCTACATGGAAGCTCTTCCTGGGACTGAGAAGAAGATGCACCCACATCAGTGACATATTGTGGGCCATTCTGCTGTGAGTTGTTCTGTGTCACAAGATTTACCAGAACTTCCTCATTGGGATGAGAGGTAGTTCTGCAGCAGGTCCATCCTTGGTTACCCTCTGGTTTCAGGCAACAGAAGCTACACACCTCCTTGCAGATGGAAGCATGTCTGTGGCCCTGTGGCACACCTGCTCACTAGTATGGTAATGGCCACCAAAAGCATTTATATTAGCAATGATTTGCTGCTATATCCTCAGCTTTTCTGGTATATTGGGACCACCCTTACAAGAAGAAAAGCACCATGTTGATGTTGCGTGTCCACTATGATTGTGTTTCCTGCCTCAATGAAGGGGGCGTCTGCACCTCAATGACATTTTCGATCCAAAAACACAACAGAATGATAATACACATAACTATAACATAACTACAAAGTAACTGTTAGCAATTAAAACAGTTAAGGTTTGCATTCAGTAATACCCAGTAGAAAAACATAACACATACAACATATGTGAAGTATTAACAACGGGTAAGATGCAAAAAAGGAGAGTAGCAAGGGCAACATATCCTTGTATGCGCTATAGCAGTAACTCAACTGTGCCACCCCTAAAAGAAAAGTCCATTCTTGTTTGTGACAGAACAATAACTTCCCTTTGCTTATCCAACAGTATGAAGTAAAAACTAAACACAAGGTCCACGGCAGCAGATATAGGATGGCAGCAGATTAATTCACCCAAAAACACACTTTATTCATGATAAAATGAGAAAAATAATCATTAAATAGCAGCAATTAGTCAAGTGCTTTCATCTCTGTTTATTCAGAGTTTTCAAGATACTTCTCTTTGTTTCCTACACCCACTAAAGAACAGGCAGATGAACCATTTTGTTAATAAAACACATTTGAAATCCTAAACATGCATTCAAAGGATCTGTCCCTGAAAGATTTGTACGTATGTATCACACATCTTACTATTTTCCTGTATTGTCCATTATTTGTACCTCTAAAATGGCTTGATAAACATGGCCATGCCATCAGTACACCTATAACTAATGCATACAGATAATAATGTAAAAGGCTTTGCTTCGCATTATTCATTTGCATAATGTAGATAAAAAAATGACAGCATACCTGGTGGAGTTCAATACTACTCTGTAAAGATAGCTTGGGAAGTGTTTTGCTTGCTGAACATGTAGCAAGTATCCTCACCATCCGTTTGGCTAGCTACACATTTGCCTTTTTATAATGGAGTAGATTATTAATAGACTGCATCTGTCTAGGTTATGTTTCAGAGATGATAATTACAGCATAAGCAGATGAATTGCATGCCACTCAACCAAGACAATTGTAGCATAAGCAGATGAATTTCATGCCAATCAACCAATCTGGTGAAGCTATCCAAGAAGTCGTAAAACAACCATTTAGACTCCATGCTGTTTTTTCCTGTGGATTTCAAAAGTAGTGGAGTACAGACACAGAAAGTCTACACAGACCAAATGTTAGGAACTGCTGCTGCTTAACTCCATTTGTACGTGCTACAGGCTGCAGGCAATGCTGTTGCTGCTACCAATAGGCCTAGGCTGAGACAGAGCAGAGTTTCAGGCCACATTTAGCTTACCACAACATACATGACATGGTCATTGTATAGTGCTATAGGATGGACAGGGGCACAATACAGGAACCCTGCAAACTCTGCTGGCCTCAACTCTGAACCACAGCATTTACCCCCCATGTATTGGCAGTATACTGCTTGCATCACAGTCAGACCTGAACTAACACTGTGTCAACTGCTGCATTTACAAGGTAAGTCCTGAACATATACTGTATTGTAATAATAATAATAATAATAATATGACATGTCCTTGTATTTCATCACTTGGTAAAGTAAGCGATTACAAGGTGGGAGATTTGTACAGAAATTGCTGTTACATGTGACAGCAGAGAATTATTTGACTTGCATGTGTCTATTCACAAGTAGCAGGCCTCAGGCCTCAAACATTCGCACACTGATACCTCCACAAAAAGTAATGATGATCACTGCATGCCCTTCAGTTTAGCACCATACATTTAAAATGGGAAATCTTAACAGAAAAGTTTGAAATAACTGACACACATAGCAGATTCCAGCTTCACCACCCTCACAAGATCAAACCGGTATGGTGCAAAACAAGGAGAGTAACAAGACTAACATAGCCTTGTTTGTGCCATAATAGTAGCTCAGCCTGGCTCCACCACCCTTAAACAATCATTATATCCTTGCATGTTCCATGACAGGATCATTATATCCTTGCACATTCCATGACAGGAACCCACCTTTGCTCTCCACCCCCAAAACAGCAGTCGATGCTTGTTTGTGACATCCAGCCTTCCATTAATTTGATGGCAATGTATATAATATTGTCCCCAGAGAATATCCTCCCACATTTTAAGGTAAATGATATAGGCTGGCTTACACACTGCAGGTCTCTGAGTACTGGTCAGATAATTGATGAATAACCAAGAAACACAGAAAGGTAGAACACAGCAGTATATTTTCAAGGAATAATCATAGCAGGTTGAGTGATCAGTAAGCGTACTACATCCAAATATATTACATAGAATACATTTACAAATAACAGGTCATGGTTTGATATCAGTGTACATTCAGTTGCACTTGGTTGTCTGAGGAATTATGTCATGTACTTGCTGCAAAGGTGTTTATGGGACCAAGATGGATAAGTTCCCCCTCCAGTTTTGTGACAGTGCCTTGCAGAAAGAGTTGGGATACAGACCTATGTATTCATATCTCATGAGTAATAACAGTTTCTACTCTGTATATCATAGATTAATTTTCTCGCATTTTAACTAACTCTCCACATTTTCTACTGTTTTTCCTTTTTTTGGGGGGGTTAGCCACCATTTGTGTGATGCATTGCTTAGCACAAATGGCTTTGGTTCTGCATATTTTGTTTGTACATAGAGTGGCACTGCACAAACCGGACAAATGGGCCACCCAGGTAACAGACAGAACCTAGACAGCCAGAGACATACATCCTATTCATTCAATTAATACTACTGGTCATTGCACAAACACATTTCCTGGCAGCATGCATTCTTGTATAGTGTGTTTGCATGAACACTTTCAAATCTTGCAAATCCAGAAAGTGTGCACTCCTACTAAGTGCAATATCTGCAATTGGTGGGAAAACATCATTCTACATTAGTTTTGATCTGTGATAGGCATGGTTGACATTCCTGGAGAGGTTTTGAAATTCCATGCTCAAAGATGGGCTGTCCAGGAGTCCAAAGTGTTTGTTGGACTCCTAGTCAATGAACATGGGCCCAGACTGTTGCAGAGAGACTATTGTGACTCAGATTACAAGGCAGAGACATGGAATAATCTGGCCAAGGCTGTGATCAGTGCTACTGGTATCAACCACACTGGTGAAGAATGTAGAAACCATTACAGAGACCTCATGATGAGGAAGAGGGATATTCCATTGAATCGAGGAATGTAGAACTGAAGGCAACCCACAGATGTGTATCACTTACAGAGACTACTTGTCAAAGTTAAAAGCTGGATATAGTCATAATTGGTATGCTTAATGGTATTCTGTTGTGTTCTGTTTTTTCCAGAGCAGTACAGACCAGGAAATGAATGTGCAAACCCAGATTGGCATGGATGCGAGATGCATGTGTATGTATGCATCCCAACAGTGGGGTTACTTTAACATTAAAAGTTAAGATGCATTTATTTGTTACTTACAAAGTTGTATCAAATTGAGTATTCATTTCTTAGCTATAATAGGGAAGTATTCATGCATTACTCTAAAGGGCCAAACAGCAGTTCAGTATTACAAAGTAGAATTTGATTGTGCCTTCAAAATCCACACTTCCCAAATAAACAAAACTGTTAAGGTTTCAACAGTATTGCATTGTGGCATCAGAGCTGTAAAGCAGTGTCACACCTGGCTTGATGTAAACTGTAATCAGTATATTTGGACCACGCATATGTGCAATGTACACACACATCAAGGATTGCTTACTGCAAAATGTAGTATACTGTGCATCTGTTAGGAGCTGGGTAGTCTTAACAGTAAACAAAGGTATTTGTTAGGAGTTTGTAGTGTTAAAAATAAAATAACAGATTAGAGTAACATAATTGCATCAATGCTTTGTATGTCACATATGAACTTACTATTTTTTTCTCACCTCAACCATTTTCTCACTTTTTTGTGTTTATTTTCTTTGTGTGTGTGTGTGTGTGTGTGTGTGTGTGTGTGTGTGTGTGTGTGTGTGTTTATTTTTTTTTATTTTTTGTTTTTCCCACAGCACAGCAGGGAAAGACTGTTCCATGGGATCCACCTGCCCCCACTCTACTGCCTACAACACTGCTGCCCAGCACGTCTGGTGCAGAAACAGGTAGAACCCCATCTGCTGCCCCTGCACTACTCAGCCCCTGAGATAATTCTGCCCCTTTGAATAGGCCTGTGGCTCCCTCTGGGAGCAGTGGCAGAGGAGGTGAGTTTATTACTGGTGACAAACTGTGAGGGATGGTGTGCAAGACTGTACACTGCACTGTTGGTGCATGCCTATTCTGGATGGAGACACTGCTGTCCATTGTTGCATTAAATAACACAAGGAGATGCAGACATCATACACTACAGCCATCAGTGCAGTGTGGTGACAGTAATGACAGTCCACTGGGTGACAACTCGATTCTCACTGTCACCCAACTTGATGTCTATGGATTTGCAATGTCCCCATTCTCACCCCAACCATGGTGTTCACCCACCACGTCTCCTTCACTGTCCAGGTTTTTTGTCTTGCTTACCTTGCCTGTCTGCAATTGCTTCCTCACCTGCACAACTTACTGCACCCAGACAGTTCTACAGCAGTTCCCTAACATTCCTCTCTCTCTCAAAAAAAAGAAAAAAAAATGGGCACCTGTCTCACAAAATATATTGTCCCATACATAGCTCTCCATTTTGCACAGATGTTTTCATGGCACAAGTGATTCTGTCTAATTCTCTATACAACAAATTGTGTTGTGATCTACCCTCTCTCTGGAGGTGACAGTCTAAATTCAGCAAAATCTGTGCATATATGTTCATGTTTTATTCTGGAAGAAATGGCTAGCTATGGTTCTTTCAAACATCCTTGATACATTTTCCTGTTGTTTTCACTTTGTTCATTCCCATGCTTGCTCCTTATTTCACCATTTCCTGTCTTCTCCATTTCTTTTCTTTAAAACATAATTGCACAATGCTGCACATCATGCACTAGGATTGAAAACCTGTACCACCTAGCCATATTTTAGACACTTCATATCAACTATCACACTTCAGAATTTGGATTTACACGTAAAATTATTTGACACAGTTAACATACATCTGGATTTGAGCCAAGTACCATCTGAACAAAAAAATGTATGTATCACTGCATTAACAAGTGGTGCTACACAATCAGTTGATCAGCAGGTATATTTTAGAAACTGCATAGCAAATGGCAAACTTAACTGCTGTTGTATACACCTGCTAGTTAACTGAATCTCTGGCTGCAGGAATTAATACAGTTAATGCAGTAATAAGTTCCTTTTTGGGGCAAAAGGTTTAGCTATGGGTAATACATTAAAGTATTTTGGTAGTAGCGCTGCTTATCGATGCTACATTGCACACTACTGCTGAGTAGAAGACTAAATTAGTATCACATAATGCTTTATAAAACATTACAGGGGTTGTGTAATGCTGCTTCACAGAAATTTAAGGAAGGAGATACAACATTAGTGATATTGGAGAGCAAGCATGGGAAAATACAAAGGGAAATCTTTCCTAATCTGTGTCACTTACTAGTAAATATATTAAATATGTCTGCTAGGTAACTGACTATGTGGCAGCAGGTGTTAACACATTGTTGATGGGAATATGGGCAGAAGTCATAATTTTACAAGCATGTATAATACTTTAAATATATGTACTTATATTGATGTGTTTTATTGTTGCTTCCCATTGGTGCACACCATGCACCATTTCTCAATAATTCTTTAAAGAAAATAATGCAAAAGACAGGAAAGTAGTGAAATGGGGAGCAAGCAGGGTAATGGACAAAGTGAAAACAAGGCAGGAATGTGCACTAAGGATGTAGGCAAGAACCATAGCTATCCATTTCTTTCAGAATAAAACATACAAATTTTCCTGAATTTGGACTGGCACCTCCAGAGACAGGGGTGACCATAACACAATTTGTTATAAAGAGAATTGGAAAAAATCATGTGTGTCATGAAAACACATGCAACATGGAGAAATATGTACGGGATGTTTTTTTTTTTTTTTTTTTTTTGTGGGACAGGTGCCTTTTTTTTCTTTTTGTGAGAGAGAGGAATGTTGGGAAAGGGCTGTAGGAATGTCTCAGTGAGGTAAGCAGATTGGAGCACTGTGGCTTGGGTTTGCCCCTAGCTTAGCACAGCTAAGCTAGGGTGCATGTCTGAATCTGCCTAGCTCTCTTTACATTGCCTACGTGGGTGTGCGCACCACACACTGGGTTTTAAAGGAAGAAAAAAAAGTTAAACTAGGAAATAGCAGCACTGTGCACATTTGAGCACTCTGTGCGGCGAGCCTCCGGGCTTAAAGAGGAAGGCAATGGGAAGGGAAAACAGCAGTAGGTAGGTAATCAAGGAGAACTAGCATAGCTGGCAGGTGAAATGTATCAGAATCAGCCAATTACACAGACAGCAGACCAGCACAGCCTAGAACACTACTATAAACTATGCAAACACCTTCACCTCTCAATTTTACCACACTCTACACCACTGGTGTAAACAAGCAGGGAGCTTTTAACACTCACAACAGCAAAATGATAGGGGCTGCAATAGCTATCATACAACAACTTGTGGAAGAGGCTGAGGGTGGTGAGGATGTGAATGCTGTCAACCAACCCACAGTGAGGAGATGGAGAAAAGTGCACAGACCCAAGGTAACCTACCTAACATGAGCTGGAGATAGTAGAGCACTATACGATGGACAGGGACCTCCTAAAGCAAATTGTTGAGCTGTGCTGGCCACGTCTCACACACAGAACTAACAGAGGGGAACCCATCCCACTGGATACCAAGGTATGTGTTGGCCTAAGAATACTAGCTACAGATACCTTCCAAAGGCCAACTAGGATATGATGGGGATCTCACAGGCATCAGCATCCAGGGTACTCCACCAGTTCCAGGATGCCATGTCAGCACATGTTGATGAGCATGTATATTTTCCCAACACCCAAGAGGCATTGGCCAGCAATATGCAACTGTTGCACCAAATAGCAGAATACCCTGAGGTAGTGGGTGCTATAGACTGCACTCACATATGCATCAAAGCACCACCTGGTGAGCAGGGTAGGGTCTACATCAAACGCAAGGGCTTCCCCTCCATCAACTGCCAGGTTGTGTGCGATGCCCAGGGCATAATAATGAATGTGTGTGCTGACTGCCCTGGAAGCTATCACAATTCCCATATCTGGCATCTGATGCAACTGCACCAGAGATTTGCCAATGGAGACATCCCTGATGGTCACCTAGTGGGGGATGCTGGATATGCACTGGAGCCGTGGCTGATGAGTCCCATCAGAAATGCACACACACCCGAACAAGAACTCTATAATGAGGCACAGGCACAGACCTGAATTATATTAGAGCATGTGTTTGGGATGCTCAAGTCACAGTTCCAGTGCCTGGACACATCCAGTGGAGCCTTGCAGTACTCACTAGCTACATGAACCCAAATTGTCCTCATATGTGCCAAGATACACAATATGATCCTTTGGAAACAGTTGCAGCAGGAACAGCACAGGGCAGGGCCACAAAGCCCCACACCATTGCCAAGGCCTGTGCAGGCACAGAGTGACTCGGAGGAGGAACAACCTGAGCCTGCCCCAGTAGGCAGAAGGAGGCATGCCCAGTATGCCCTGGCCTTGGTAAAGAGGCAATGCATAGCACATACACTGACAAAGGAGAGACCCAGGAAATAACACCTCTCTCTGACTCTCACATACAGTAAAAGGGATGCCAAACATTACACTACCTGTGTTCAACCATGTGCAGGGAGTGTATCATGTGCATCCAACATAGGCAGCCCTGCAGCAAAAGCCCCAGTACTGGGACACTCACAAGGTAAGTGACTCACACATGCCAGTCACATACCCAACAACAGTCACAGCCAGCATGACAGGTGTAAACAAACACAAACAAAGGCTGTGCTATGGCATCTGAATTATGCCTATGGGTAACCTCCCCCCAGGCCTACACAGACAGACTACAGCAGGACAGGCAGTGAGATGCTAGTTCTGAAGGGTAGGAAGTCAGAAACTAATATGTAGTTAAATCAAAGCTATGATCTATAGTACACTGGTATGCCTCTATTCAGCATGATAGGTAAGAATACAGAATGAAATGGAGTACCTGATATACCTGTACAGTCATAGCAAATGTGTACAAGTGTCAAGTGTGCCCCCCCATCTTATGTAGTAATGTAATAGCAGTCAGGTGTGCCCCCCAATCCTGTGTGAAAATGTAGACATAGTCGAGTGTGCCCCCCATCCTACATAGAAATGTAGTAACAGTCAGGTGTGCCCCCCAATCCTGTGTAGAAATGTAGAAATAGTCAGGTGTGCCCTTCCATCCTATGTAAAAATGCAGTAACAGTCAATTCCAAATGATCAACGGATACCCTGTAGAAACAGTATGCTACCTGTAGGTGTACAACACAAAGGTCAGCACTGCAGTACAAACTACCTGGACTCATTCCACACAGTCAGTACAGACGGGCAGATTGGTCAGGCTCACACACTTAAACACATGAAGGGCATGTCTGCAAACACCAGTGGACCAGACATATCTGGCAGTCGCAGATGTTAGTGCAGACACTCTTTAGTATGCACCACACATGCTTTGCACATACAGTGCATAGGAATACAGACATATATCTAAGGACAATAAACTATAATAAGCCAAAGGTAGAAGTACATAGATGTGTGGAAGAGAGTGACTGTGACAAGGGGCCATCAAGGCCTGTCCCACCAAGCACACAGCCAAAGGGCCACAACCACATGAGGTTCAGATGTCACTCACTGTAGATACTAGCCACCGGTATCTGTCAGCAATACAGACTATGTGGCACACGTGCTAGCAGTGCAACATGACTGTACAAGGAAGTAGTCATCTAGCAGATGTATACATGTACCTGTGATATATAAGCCTGTGTGTGCCCGCATGTGGTGTGTCAACCCCTAGATGAATGGGCAATGACCCATGGCCACACACTGACCCCCCCCCATAGCCCTACTATGACAAGCCTGCTGAGGCCATCCACCTAGAAATACACCTTTTGGAGAATTGTAGCCCAGTAATCTCTGTAGCACATCCTATAGCTGCGTACTGCTATAGTGTGATAAATTAGTTAGATAGGAGTTCTAATTCCAGACTTGGCAAGTGTGTTTGTCTGACTGTGTAGATAGCACTGCTTTTTAGGGTAGTCACACTCCCTACAATTCAAATGCTGTACTTTGACAAGGCTGCTGATGTCATCCACCTGGAAATACACCTCTGAGAAGGTTGTAGCCCAATAATCTCCGTAGCGCATCCTATAACTGCATACTGCTGTAGTGTAATAAATTAGGTAGGAGTTCTAATCCCAGATTTGGTGAGTGTGTGCATCTGTCTGTCTCTGCCTGTGTAGAGAACAATGCTTTTTAGGGTAGTCACACTCCCTACAATTCAAATACTGTCCTTTGGCAAGGCTGCTGATGTCATCCACCTAGAAATACACCCTGGTAAAATTGTAGCCAAGTAATCTCCATAGCATATCCTATAACTGCGTACTGCTGTAGTGTAATTGAATAGTTAGGTAGGAGGTCTAATCCCAGACTTGGCAAGTGTGTGTGTGTGTGTGTGTGTGTGTGTGTGTGTGTGTGTGTGTGTGTGTGTGTGTGTGTAGAGCACAATGCATTTTAGGCTACTCACGCTCACTACAATTCAAATACCCTACTTTAGCAATCCTGCTGATGTTATTCACTGTGAAATACACCTTTGGAGAAAGGGCACTCCACTAATATCCATGGTGTGTCCTATATCAGCATCATACTATAATTTTATATAGACCTTTGGTAGGAGTTCTATCCCCACACATGACAGCTGTGGAAGGTTTGTGTGTGTGTGTGTGTGTGTGTGTGTGTGTCTATGTTTGTGTAGGGAGTAATGCATTTTAGGCTACTCACACTCACTACAATTCATATGCCCTACTTTGGCAATCATGCTGATGTTATTCACTGTGAAATATACCTTTGGAGAAGGGGCATTCCAGTAATCTCCATGGTGTGTCCTATAACAGCATCATGCTGTAGTGTGATATAGACCTCTGGTGTGGATTCTATCTCCTCACATGGCAGTAGTGGATGTTTTGTGTGTGCATCTATGTTTGTGTAGGGAGCAATGCATTTTAGGCTAGTCACACTCCCTACAATTCAAATGCCCTACTTTGGCAATCCTGCTGATGTCATTCACTGTGAAATACACCTTTGGAGAAGGGGCACTCCAGTAATCTCTGTGGTGCATCCTATAACAGCATCATGCTGTAGTGTGATATAGACCTCAGGTAGGGATTCTATCCCCATGTATGGCAGTAGTGGATGTTTTGTGCGTGTGTGTCTATGTTTGTAGGGAGTAATGCATTTTAGGCTAGTGACACCCCCTACAATTCAAATGCCCTACTTTGGCAATCCTGCTGATGTCATTCACTGTGAAATACACCTTTGGGGAAGGAGAACTCCAGTAATCTCTGTGGCACATCCTAGTTAGGTAGGAGTTCTAATCCCAGACAGAATAGAGGTGTGTGTGTGTGTGTGTGTGTGTGTGTGTGTGTGTGTGTGTGTGTGTGTGTGTGTGTGTGTGTGTCATTTGTATCCTGTGTGGCAATGGCTGTGACTGTGTAACAACTGGACACAATGATGAGCAGGTTTTGCTAACTTCTTATATGGTGGGCCAAGTATATATCACAATGTCCACCGTACAGGGATAACAGATGTGAAATAGCCAAGAGGCTGGTGTGCAAATCCATACCCCTAAATCTGACATCAATGCCAGCTGAGCAAGTAAGCAACCCTTGCATTACCCAGGGTACACTCTCAACCCATGTCTCATACACACACACACACACACACTTGCCTAGGCAACCACCGCTATGCTGGTAGTACAATGCATATTACCCACTGATAGTAACCATGGTGTGATTTCAGTGGGCTAAAGTGAGCATGACACCCTGTCCATCAGTCCAATAGGCATGTACATGCTGACAATGCATCTCCACCATGTTCCCCACTGGACACCTACAGCACCTGTGGTGCCATTAAATGTGACCCACAAAGGACATAATATGCCTGAAACACAAGCTCTGTATGGACAGATGCCACTGACATCAGGAAATACCGGTATCATGCTAACAATGTAGGTGCAGGGTCAACCTGCTGTCCATGAACAGTTCCCACCACATGAGGCCAGGACTGACACATCTGATGATAACGTGCTCTGTACACAACATGGGCCAGACACCCCAGGTACAGTACCACATGTTACTGTACATGCATGTGGGAGGTGTGCACATCCCAGACACTGTCCATATCATGGACAAAGGTACATATACATGACAAGCAATGCACAGCTTTGGCCACACACAATAGTTACCCAGGTGACTGGATGGTGATTACAATACCAACCTGTGTGGGCATCTCAAGACACTACATCCCTGAGCCACAATGCAGACCATTGTCATGTGGCCTGATGACAAAGTATACCCATCATCT
The DNA here is from genome assembly GCF_019279795.1 of Protopterus annectens. Taxonomy (NCBI): domain Eukaryota; kingdom Metazoa; phylum Chordata; order Ceratodontiformes; family Protopteridae; genus Protopterus; species Protopterus annectens. The sequence goes on from NC_056733.1 coordinate 1,693,735,120, forward strand.
AGCCTTGTATAGCCATCTGGCACTGTCAACCACAACACATCCATGAAGCAGTGCTCACATGCATGTCAGTACTAGCACCCGTGTCTGTGTGTGTAGTGTATGAAGCATATGACCACATTCACACTCACTTCAACCCTCATTGGCATACTGAAGCATGCTGTCTGATGTCAGACACCTCCACATACCCTTTGCACATATAACCTCCATATGACCCCTGTGATGCATGTGATACCTGCACAGTACTGTGTTGTGGCAATCCCATTTGTGCTGAGTTGTATTTCTGGCCCTACCAAGTGTGGCAATGTGTGTGTGTGTGTGTGTGTGTGTCCCTGTGTAAGTGTAAGTGTGCTGATGCTGACACCTGTTTATGTTGGCAGGAACGTGTACAACACCTACCCCATAGCTACCATATCCCTGCTGCAGATGTCACTCCTCACTATCACATATATGTTCTGGGGGCTCCCCAACAGGTAACCCATATGACACATCCAGTAACTGCATGGACATGTGATAGCACTACATAGTCATCAGGGGGTTTAATTCCCTGCACTGGTAGGTGTGTGACACAAACATGCATAAGTTTTACTCTCCCACCCCTTCCTAGCGTTTCTGTGCCTGTGTCTGCCTCGCTTACTCCCTCTCTGGTGGATGTGGGGACTGACACCTGCTTTGCTTGGGCAGCAGCATGTGTATTTTAAGTGATGCTCATGATCAGGTGATGGTCTCTGCACAAATTGCAGCCCTCCTCTAGCTGATTGCATGTGGAACAGCTGTGGTAACATTCCCAGAGGCAATTGTGTGGAAACACACACCAAAATCTAAGAACATCATGTTGATGTCGGGCCTTTCATTCACTGTGAGCCAAAGCTAGACCTGTTGTCTGGCAAACAGCATCTAAGATGGATTGGGATTAACCTCTAACAACATACACTGTGGAAACAGGCCAACACACAGGAGGGGGATGTGCCTGACCTGACTACAGACTGTAAGTGCTGCTATACTGCATTTGGAGTAATGATGGTTTAACAGGGTGTGTGTGGATATGGCTGTCCTACATGTTTTAATAACTGCTATGCCAGTGCTATGTTTATGAGGAAACCCCATCTGTAGGGTCATCTGCAGGCTGGGCAGTGTCTGGTGCCTTTTGTTTCATGTGTTACCCACAAAGCACCTATTTGTGAACTGCAGAGGGTAGTGTGAGGATTGCAGTCTGTAGATGGTGATAGCTGTGAGAGTTACTGACTTCATATCCCTCATAGGATATATGGTGCAACAAACCGTTACAACAGTACATGTATGAGGTTATCACAGCAACATGTCAATATTGGCCCTGTGTATGTGCCTCCAGCCACAACCCCGACAACCTTTGTACATATGTCATGTAGTAAGGGGTGCAGATGTACTGGACACCATAATTAAGTGACATCATATCTGATAACAAGCCAATGTGATATCAGACTGCTACACATGTAATGTATAGTAGCGGTTATATTTGATGACATAACCTGGACATTCAGTGGTTGTGTGTACAGTACTGAGGTCTGTGTACTTATGGTGAATGTCAGCAGCGTGTATATTGTTAATATGTACCTTGGCCTGTTTAACAACTGTGGTAGATGTCATTGTTCATGGTCCTGTTCTATCTGATGTTACATGCTGCTCCACTGTATGTTACCCTATTGGCTTACATGTTTGTAGGGCCATACACACACATGTCCCTTACCACAGACAGGCAGCGGACCACACTGTGAAGTGGCCCAGTATATGTAGGGTTAGTGTGTGAGTGGGACATATGAGGTTGGTGTTGAACAGATAGTCCATATACTGTAATAATACGCTAGCATGCCATATGTAGCTGTGGCTGTGTTCACATTGGTTGTGGTGATGCACTTACACACAGGTGTATGTTACTCTGTGCTGTGGCATGCCTGTAGAGCCTGCTATTTATGTGCAGGTACAGGCACATTCCCCCATAGGAAATGTAGGCCAGTGTTCAGCCAGTCTGCCTGTAGCCTGCATAGTGCTTTGTTACATGCCTAGCAGCTTAGTATACTTACCCAGTAAGATGTAATGTCCAGTGACTTGCCAGATGCACTGCTGCCGGGCCACCATAACAGTCATGTATGTCAGACAGTGCAGTGGGATAATATATGTACATATGGGTC